>NW_027199864.1:0-27219 GCF_038502225.1 Cherax quadricarinatus | reverse complement strand
TCGGTTTGCAGCTCCTGTGTTATCACCAGGTTATTCAAGACCATTTTTCTTCATGATAGATTTAAATGACATGTGAGTTGACGCAGCTCTGCTTCAAGGCTTGAAGTAGAGCTGTGTCAACTCCCATGTCACTTAAATCCATCATGAAGCAAAATGGTTTTGAATGACCTGGTGATAACAGCACAGGAGCTGCAAACAACAGCTGTGAAGCAACTCCTCAAAGGTGGCTGACCGATGAAATGGAACTTTCCTACAGTTAAACTTCCATTTCGTAAAAACTGTGAAACTTTCTATTAAAATCTACCATTCCCAGGTATCGCTGATGGAACTATCATAAGGAACTTTTATAATTCTAGATGCACATCATGTTGGCTATTTTAGGTGCTGCTTTTCCTTGTCCTACATTGTAAACCAAAACAAAGTGACTTAAGACCTAACAAAGGTGGATATACGAAATTGACAGTAAGGTATTACTTTGTAAAGATAACAAAAATGTGAGAGACGAACAATATCCACATCCCAGGTACTAGAAATGCTTATTAAGTACGTCTCAGTGGCTACTGTCCCCTTTACAGTGCAATGGCTCTCTATCTGATATGTGGTCGGTACATTCTGCCTACTGTACTTGGATCATCTTAAACGCAGCCCTTCCTGGATACTTAAGATATATAGCCTAGGAGAAGTAAATAAAAGAAATTTACGAGAAAAATCTTGTCATTTCTATTGAAAAAGCCGTATGAAAAGTTTCATCTAAAATCCTATTTTCGGAATTTTTAATTAAATTTATAGATTGGCAAAGTCGTGTTAACAAAATACATTGCATCCATTTATGTCAATAGTAGCAGAAAATACTGAAACAGTGTGAAAATTGTGGGCCAAATCCTATTCTTGTTGCGATTGTGATCTTTCCTATGACCAGCAGCAACATCCCTGCAATAGGTGTGTAGTCCCGGAAAACTTGTCTGCCATTCTTCCACGAATATCACATGAAGCACTCGGGGTGGCTGGCTAGGTATCCGTGTTCATGGCTAATAAATGTCGAGGGTCTCTCTAAGGCGAGTAACTGAAAATTCCATTTAATTCATGTCGTCTAATAAGATGTCCTTTGAAACTTGCACAGTTCAGACCATGCAGACCAAATTCATCAACTATCAGTTTGCCACAAGTATACCTGTACACAGTGCAAATGGAGTCAGCAAGGCAGAGAGAGAGACTGCAATGTGGCAGGCAATTCCGTCTAAACATGAATAATATTTTTTCTTCGGAAATTATAAAGAGGCTTGAACTAACATTACAACAACATAAATATAGCAATTAAACTGGGCAAAGTCTAAAGCTCTGCTTAATCACATGAGGGACTGTAACCACCCCACTTATTCAAACAGCTGGGAAAGTAAGCAAAATAAATCAATATTCGAACGAGTCAAATAAAGATTCCTAAAATAATATTATTGACCATATTTTGAATACAAGTCAAGTACTGTATGAATTAGATTCGTTAATAATACATTAGTCACTGGTAATAATACATCAGCATCAGTAACTGGCAATAATACTGCAGGAACAGTCACTGGTAATAATACTGCAGCAACAGTCACTGGTAATAATACTGCAGCAACAGTCACTGGTAATAATACTGCAGCAACAGTCACTGGTAATAATACTGTAACAGCAGTCACTGGTAATAATACTGTAACAGCAGTCACTGGTAATAATACTGCAGCAACAGTCACTGGTAATAATACTGTACTGGTAATAATACTGCAACAACAGTCACTGATAATAATACTGAAGCAACAGTTACTGGTAATAATACTGCAGCAACAGTCACTGGTAATAATACTGTAGCAACAGTCACAGTCACTGGCAATAATACTGCAACAACAGTCACTGGTAATAATACTGCAGCAACAGTCACTGGTAATAATACTGCAGCAACAGTCACTGGTAATAATACTGTTACTGGTAATAATACTGCAACAACAGTCACTGGTAATAATACTGCAGCAACAGTCACTGGTAATAATACTGCAGCAACAGTCACTGGTAATAATACTGCAGCAACAGTCACTGGTAATAATACTGCAGCAACAGTCACTGGTAATAATACTGCAACAACAGTCACTGGTAATAATACTGCAGCAACAGTCACTGGTAATAATACTGCAGCAACAGTCACTGGTAATAATACTGCAGCAACAGTCACTGGTAATAATGCTGCAACAACAGTCAACAACAGTCACTGGTAATAATACCGCAGCAACAGTCACTGACAATAATACTGCAGCAACAGTCACTGGTAATAATACTGCAGCAACAGTCACTGGTAATAATACTGCAGCAACAGTCACTGGTAATAATACTGTAACAGCAGTCACTGGTAATAATACTGTAACAGCAGTCACTGGTAATAATACTGCAGCAACAGTCACTGGTAATAATACTGCAACAGCAGTCACTGGTAATAATACTGTAACAGCAGTCACTGGTAATAATACTGCAGCAACAGTCACTGGTAATAATACTGCAACAACAGTCACTGGTAATAATACTGCAGCAACAGTCACTGGTAATAATACTGCAGCAACAGTCACTGGTAATAATACTGCAGCAACAGTCACTGGTAATAATACTGCAACAACAGTCACTGGTAATAATACTGCAACAACAGTCACTGGTAATAATACTGCAACAACAGTCACTGGTAATAATACTGCAACAACAGTCACTGGTAATAATACTGCAGCAACAGTCACTGGTAATAATACTGCAACAACAGTCACTGGTAATAATACTGCAACAACAGTCACTGGTAATAATACTGCAGCAACAGTCACTGGTAATCATACTGCAACAACAGTCACTGGTAATAATACTGCAGCAACAGTCACTGGCAATAATACTGCAACAACAGTCACTGGTAAAAATAATGCAACAACATTCACTGGTAATAATACTGCAGCAACAGTCACTTGTAACACTGTAGCAACAGTCACTGGTAATAATACTGCAAAAACAGTCACTGGCAATAATACTGCAACAACAGTCACTGGTAATAATACTGCAGCAACAGTCACTGGTAATAATACTGCAGCAACAGTCACTGGTAATAATACTGCAGCAACAGTCACTGGTAATACTGCAGCAACAGTCACTGGTAATACTGCAGCAACAGTCACTGGTAATAATACTACAGCAACAGTAACTGATAATAATATTGCAGCAACAGTCATTGGTAATAATACTGCAGCAACAGTCACTGGTAACACTGTAGCAACAGTCACTGGTAATAATACTGCAGCAACAGTCACTGACAATAATACTGCAGCAACAGTCACTGCAGCAACAGTCACTAATAATACTGCAGCAACAACTGGTAGTAATACTGCAAGAAGTCACTGGTAATAATACTGCAGCAACAGTCACTGGTAATAATACTGCAACAACAGTCACTGGTAATAATACTGCAGCAACAGTCACTGGTAATAATACTGCAACAACAGTCACTGGTAATAATACTGCAACAACAGTCACTGGTAATAATACTGCAACAACAGTCACTGGTAAAAATACTGCAACAACAGTCACTGGTAATACTGCAGCAACAGTCACTGATAATAATACTGCAGCAACAGTTACTGGTAATAATACTGCAACAACAGTCACTGATAATAATACTGCAGCAACAGTCACTGGTAATAATACTGCAACAACAGTCACTGGTAATAATACTGCAGCAACAGTCACTGGTAATAATACTGCAGCAACAGTCACTGGTAATAATACTGCAGCAACAGTCACTGGTAATAATACTGCAGCAACAGTCACTGGTAATAATACTGCAGCAACAGTCACTGGTAATAATACTGCAGCAACAGTCACTGGTAATAATACTGCAGCAACAGTCACTGGTAATAATACTGCAGCAACAGTCACTGGTAATAATACTGCAGCAACAGTCACTAGTAATAATACTGCAGCAACAGTCACTGGTAACACTGTAGCAACAGTCACTGGTAATATTACTGCAGCAACAGTTACTGGTAATACTGCAGCAACAGTCACTGATAACAATACTGCAGCAACAGTTACTGGTAATAATACTGCAACAACAGTCACTGATAATAATACTGCAGCAACAGTTACTGGTAATAATACTGCAGCAACAGTCACTGGTAATACTGCAGCAACAGTCACTGGTAATAATACTGCAGCAACAGTCACTGGTAATAATACTGCAGCAACAGTCACTGGTAATAATACTGCAGCAACAGTCACTGGTAATAATACTGCAGCAACAGTCACTGGTAATAATACTGCAGCAACAGTCACTGGTAATAATACTGCAACAACAGTCACTGGTAATAATACTGCAGCAACAGTCACTGGTAATAATACTGCAGCAACAGTCACTGGTAATAATACTGCAACAACAGTCACTGGTAATAATACTGCAGCAACAGATACTGTCACTGGTAACACTGTAGCAACAGTCACTGGTAATAATACTGCAGCAACAGTCACTGACAATAATACTGCAGCAACAGTCACTGACAATAATACTGCAACAACAGTCACTGGTAATAATACTGCCGCAACAATCACTGATAATATTGTATCAATAGTCACTGGTAATAATACCGCAGCAACAGCCAATGGTAATAATATTGCAGCAACAGTCACTGGAAATAATACTGCAACAACAATCACTGGCAAAAATACTGCAACAACAATCACTGGTAAAAATACTGCAACAGTCACTGGTAATAATACTGCAACAACAGTCACTGGTAATAATACTGCAGCAACAGTCACTGGTAATAATACTGCAGCAATTCACTGGTAATAATACTGCAGCAACAGTCACTGGTAATAATACTGCAGCAACAGTCACTGGTAATAATACTGCAACAACAGTCACTGGTAACACTGCAGCAACAGTCACTGGTAACACTGCAGCAACAGTCACTGCTAGTAATACTGCAACAACAGTCACTGGTAAAAATACTGCAACAACATTCACTGGTAATAATACTGCAGCAAAAGTCACTGGCAATAATGCTGCAACAACAGTCACTGGCAATAATACTGCAACAACAGTCACTGATAATAATACTGCAGCAACAGTCACTGGTAATAATACTGCAACAACAGTCACTGGTAATAATACTGCAGCAACAGTCACTGGTAATAATACTGCAGCAACAATCACTGACAATAATACTGCAGCAACAGTCACTGGTAATAATACTGCAACAACAGTCACTGGTAATAATACTGCAGCAACAGTCACTGGTAATAATACTGCAACAACAGTCACTGGTAATAATACTGCAGCAACAGTCACTGGTAATAATACTGCAGCAACAGTCACTGGTAATAATACTGCAGCAACAGTCACTGACAATAATACTGCAGCAACAGTCACTGGTAATAATACTGCAACAACAGTCACTGGTAATAATACTGCAGCAACAGTCACTGGTAATAATGCTGCAGCAACAGTCACTGGAAATAATACTGCAACAACAATCACTGGTAAAATACTTCAACAACAGTCACTGGTAAAAATACTGCAACAACAGTCACTGGTAAAAATACTGCAACAACAGTCACTGGTAAAAATACTGCAACAACAGTCACTGGTAAAAATACTGCAACAACAGTCACTGGTAATTTGAATAATCTTCCTGGCTTGCTAGTGTACTCGCATATAATCTAGTGATACCAGTGAATAGCAGAATACAGTGTTGTAGTAGCAACTAACCAGTATTATAATGGTACTTAGTGGAGTGGAGTGACTTTCATTAGTTTCTTTTTCTTGAAATACGAGACGTTACTGTGAATTTCATATAACCTGTAGTTACCAGCGGTCGCAATATACACAACGAGAAGCAATTATTACTACAGAAAAAGCGTCCTTCCTCCAAAATTTGCACCAGTCAACTATAGTGATAATATAGCATTTATTGTGGTGGAGACGGAAAAAAAAATATAGAAAAGCCAGATACAGCGATTGATAAACAAGGGTTGAGGTCGACCGTTCGTCATTGTAGGAGCTGCCAGATATCACCGGCTCTTCAACACGCAAGTTATACTTTTGTATCAGTCAAATCACATATTACTCGGGTAGATAATTTCCAGTAGATCCTTCATGTGTTAGCTCAAATCACCGACCAGTATGTTTTAAATAAGTGACCCACTGATCAGAGCAGATCGACTGGTCCGAACCCTTGACTGGTCCGAACCCTTGACTGGTCCGAACCCTTGACTGGTCCGAACCCGGGACTGGTTTCAAACAGTTTCGTTGGACAATAAAGCAGACTGTAAACGGATGGGGTTGTAGGCGCCTTTATAAACACAAACATTAAAAGTCAGGAACGTGACGGTAAGCTGTCCAATATACAAAAAGAGTTAGAAACAGAAATACAAATAGCTAGAGCTTCATTTAAGGTTATTAATATAATATTCAGGAGGTTGCTAGTAGAATTGCAGTAAATCAACCATTCAAATCATTATGAAGCTCTGTGTAGTCTGTGGTCAGTCAAACAAACGGGCTTCCACATGGATAAATTGTGATTTTTGTGGAAATTGGTGTCACGCTCCTTGTGCAGATATCCCAGAACTAGCTACAAGCAGTATTGAAACAGAGAAGTGTTTTTGGGTATGCCCAAATAAGGAAAATATGTGGACTAAAATCACAAGGGTATTAAAAGAGGACAACATCAAAGCTGCTTTCATAGAAAACCTGGAAGCTTTCTACAACAGATGGGAACATAAAAAGTCTGGGCTGAATGGTACTGCCCTTGATACTGGCCATATAGTCACAAACTGTAAGGCTGGAGGTGATGTCCTGGTAGTCAGTAAATGTGGGGCTGATAGTGCTGTCCTGGGAGACAGTAATGGTGAAGCTGGAGGTGCTGTCCTGGGTGACAGAAATGGTGAAGCTGGAGATACTGTCCTGGGAGACAGTAATGGTGAAGCTGGAGATTTTGTCCAGGTAGTCGGGAATTATACGCAGGAAGGAATACATATAAATGACCTCATAGGGGACAGGAGCCATAGTAGGGAAACAAGTGTAGTCAAAGATAAGATAAAACCAATATTGCAAACTAGAAATACCGCAGGAAATAGCAAACAAGAGGACTCCAATAGCAATAGTGAGGATAAATTACCAAAAACAACTGGTGGGAGCTCCATTGTTGGTGCTAGGGAGGATAGAAGTAAGACAAGGAAACATTCACCAACAGGGAATACAGTCACAGAAACCCAAGGCAAGCGGAAACCAAGCCTGTGCACATACTATGCACTTGGTGTCTGCTGGCATGGGAAATCTGGAAAAACAGATGGGACATGCAACTATGACCACCCTAGAAAATGCCATGCCCATATGACAACAGGAAAATGCAAACTCCCTTCCTGTAAGCTTTTTCACCCTGAAATGTGTACCTCTTCAGTACAGGAAAGACTGTGCTATAACTTAAATTGCCAGGCATACCATCTAAAGGGGACAAAAAGATACAAAACATCCAGGCCATGGGAAAACCTGGGTAGCCACAGCCACTCAAGAGGGAGAGGTTTTTTTAGTGCCAGGAAGGAAAAAAAACTGGCAGGAAATGGCAGAAATCGTACACCAAATCCAGTCATTCCTGGAGTGGAACCACAGTCGATGGCCTCCACTCCAAACCAACAGATACAGATACTAATGCCGGAAAAAAAATCCCCCCCCAGTACCAACAATACCACCAGTCCGATAACATTCTTCTTTGCAAATATACAGGGTCTAAAGCCAGCAACAAACAACAAAATACCTTTCATCCGTGGACTGCTTGCAGAGGCAAAGGCAATGTTCGCGGCTTTCACTGAGACCCACATAAAGGATCACTTGAACAACGAAATATGGATCCCAGGTTACAACCTATACAGATGTGACAGAGTGAACAGGCAAAAGGGGAGGGGGGGGGTTGGCCTGTACATTGCAGAGTCACTTGTTTGCACAGAACTGCTTAATGCCTCAAATGATGTAGTGGAAGTTTTAGCAGTAAAGGTCGAGAACCAAAACCTAGTCATTGTGGTAGTCTACAAGCCTCCGGATGCAACATCCCAGCAATTCCAGGAACAGCTGTTAAAAATTGACCACTGTCTGGAAAATCTTCCAGCTCCTGCACCCAACATCTTGCTCCTGGGGGACTTCAACTTAAGGCACCTAAAATGGAGGAATATAGCAAATAATATTGTTGCAGTAATAACACCAGGAGGCAGCTCTGATGAAAACTCACACTCACACGAGCTTTTAAATCTCTGCACAAAATTCAATTTAAACCAGCAAATAATAGAGCCTACTAGACTGGAGAATACACTAGACCTCATCTTCACTAACAATGATGATCTGATAAGAAATGTCACCATATCAAAAACAATATACTCAGATCACAACATAATTGAGGTTCAGACATGTATGCGTGGAGCCCCAGACCGACAAAATGAGACTAGTCACGAGGGAGCATTCACCAAATTCAACTTCAATAACAAAAACATAAAGTGGGACCAAGTAAACCAAGTCCTAACCGATATAAGCTGGGAAGATATACTAAGCAACACAGACCCAAACTTATGCCTAGAACAGATTAACTCGGTGGCACCCGATGTATGCACAAGGCTTATTCCTCTAAGAGAAAGGAGGAGTAGATGCAAAATAGAAAGAGACAGGCGCTCCCTTTACAGGCGACGGAAAAGAATAACAGAGCGGCTAAAAGAGGTCAATATATCTGAAATGCGCAGGGAGACACTGGTCAGAGAAATAGCAAGCATCGAACTTAAGCTAAAAGAATCCTTTAGGAGTCAGGAATCGCGGGAAGAACTAAAAGCCATAAATGAAATCGAAAGAAACCCAAAGTATTTCTTCTCCTATGCCAAATCAAAATCGAGAACAACGTCCAGTATTGGGCCCCTACTTAAACAAGATGGGTCCTACACAGGTGACAGCAAGGAAATGAGTGAGCTACTCAAGTCCCAATATGACTCAGTTTTTAGCAAGCCGCTAACCAGACTGAGAGTCGAAGATCAAAATGAATTTTTTATGAGAGAGCCACAAAATTTGATTAACACAAGCCTATCCGATGTTATCCTGACGCCAAATGACTTCGAACAGGCGATAAATGACATGCCCATGCACTCTGCCCCAGGGCCAGACTCATGGAACTCTGTGTTCATCAAGAACTGCAAGAAGCCCCTATCACGAGCCTTTTCCATCCTATGGAGAGGGAGCATGGACACGGGGGTCGTCCCTCAGTTACTAAAAACAACAGACATAGCCCCACTCCACAAAGGGGGCAGTAAAGCAACAGCAAAGAACTACAGACCAATAGCACTAACATCCCATATCATAAAAATCTTTGAAAGGGTCCTAAGAAGCAAGATCACCACCCATCTAGAAACCCATCAGTTACACAACCCAGGGCAACATGGGTTTAGAACAGGTCGCTCCTGTCTGTCTCAACTACTGGATCACTACGACAAGGTCCTAAATGCACTAGAAGACAAAAAGAATGCAGATGTAATATATACAGACTTTGCAAAAGCCTTCGACAAGTGTGACCATGGCGTAATAGCGCACAAAATGCGCGCTAAAGGAATAACAGGAAAAGTCGGTCGATGGATCTATAATTTCCTCACTAACAGAACACAGAGAGTAGTCGTCAACAGAGTAAAGTCCGAGGCAGCTACGGTGAAAAGCTCTGTTCCACAAGGCACAGTACTAGCTCCCATCTTGTTCCTCATCCTCATATCCGACATAGACAAGGATGTCAGCCACAGCACCGTGTCTTCCTTTGCAGATGACACCCGAATCTGCATGACAGTATCTTCCATTGCAGACACTGCAAGGCTCCAGGCGGACATCAACCAAATCTTTCAGTGGGCTGCAGAAAACAATATGAAGTTCAACGATGAGAAATTTCAATTACTCAGATATGGTAAACATGAGGAAATTAAATCTTCATCAGAGTACAAAACAAATTCTGGCCACAAAATAGAGCGAAACACCAACGTCAAAGACCTGGGAGTGATTATGTCGGAGGATCTCACCTTCAAGGACCATAACATTGTATCAATCGCATCTGCTAGAAAAATGACAGGATGAATAATGAGAACCTTCAAAACTAGGGAGGCCAAGCCCATGATGACACTCTTCAGGTCACTTGTTCTATCTAGGCTGGAATATTGCTGCACTCTAACAGCACCTTTCAAGGCAGGTGAAATTGCCGACCTAGAAAATGTACAGAGAACTTTCACGGCGCGCATAACGGAGATAAAACACCTCAATTACTGGGAGCGCTTGAGGTTTCTAAACCTGTATTCCCTGGAACGCAGGAGGGAGAGATACATGATTATATACACCTGGAAAATCCTAGAGGGAGTAGTACCGAACTTGCACACGAAAATCACTCACTACGAAAGCAAAAGACTTGGCAGACGATGCACCATCCCCCCAATGAAAAGCAGGGGTGTCACTAGCACGTTAAGAGACAATACAATAAGTGTCAGGGGCCCGAGACTGTTCAACTGCCTCCCAGCACACATAAGGGGGATTACCAACAGACCCCTGGCAGTCTTCAAGCTGGCACTGGACAAGCACCTAAAGTCAGTTCCTGATCAGCCGGGCTGTGGCTCGTACGTTGGTTTGCGTGCAGCCAGCAGCAACAGCCTGGTTGATCAGGCGCTGATCCACCAGGAGGCCTGGTCACAGACCGGGCCGCGGGGGCGTTGACCCCCGAAACTCTCTCCAGGTAAACTCCAGGTAATAATACTGCAACAACAGTCACTGGTAATAATACTGCAACAACTGTTACTGATAATAATACTGCAGTAACAGTAACTGTTAAAAATACTGCAACAACAGTCACTCGTAAAAATACTGCAACAACAGTCACTGGTAATTATACAGCAGCAACAGTCATTGGTAATAATACTGCAGCAACAGTCACTGATAATAATACTGCAGCAACAGTCACTGGTAATAGCACTGCAGCAACAGTCACTTGTAATAATAATGCAACAAGTCACTGATAATAATACTGCAACAACAGTCACTGGTAATAATACTGCAGCAACAGTCACTGGTAATAATACTGCAGCAACAGTTACTGGTAATAATACTGCAGCAACAGTTACTGGTAATAATACTGCAGCAAGTCACTGCTAATAATATTGCAGCAACAGTCACTGGGAATAATACTGCAACATCAGTCACTGGTAATAATACTGTAGCAACAGTCACTGGTAATAATACTGCAGCAACAGTCACTGGTAATAATACTGCAGCAACAGTCACTGGTAAAAATACTGCAGCAAGTCACTGATAAAAATACTGCAACAACAGTCATTGGTAAAAATACTGCAACAACAGTCACTGGTAATAATACTGCAGCAACAGTCACTGGTAATAGTGTAGCAACAGTCACTGGTAATAATACTGCAGCAACGGTCACTGGTAATAATACTGGAGCAACAGTCACTGGTAATAATACTGCAACAACAGTCACTGGTAATAATACTGCAACAACAGTTACTGGTAAAAATACTGCAACAACAGTCACTGGTAGTAATACTGCAGCAACAGTCACTGATAATAATACTGCAACAACAGTTACTGGTAAAAATACTGCAACAACAGTCACTGGTAATAATACTGCAGCAACAGTCACTGGTAATAATACTGCAACAACAGTTACTGGTAATAATACTGCAACAACAGTCACTGGTAATAATACTGCAGCAACAGTCACTGGTAATAATACTGCAGCAACAGTCACTGGTAATAATACTGCAACAACAGTTACTGGAAAAAATACTGCAACAACAGTCACTGGTAATAATACTGCAACAACAGTCACTGGTAAAAATACTGCAACAACAGTCACTGGTAATAATACTGCAACAACAGTCACTGGTAATAATACTGCAACAACAGTCACTGGTAATAATACTGCAACAACAGTCACTGGTAATAATACTGCAGCAACAGTCACTGGTAATAATACTGCAACAACAGTCACTGGTAATAATACTGCAACAACAGTCACTGGTAATAATAATGCAACAACAGTCACTGGTAATAATACTGCAACAACAGTCACTTGTAATAATACTGCAACAACAGTCACTGGTAAAAATACTGCAACAACAGTCACTGATAATAATACTGCAATAACAGACACTGGTAATAATACTGCAACAACAGTCACTGGTAATAATACTGCAACAACAGTCACTGGTAATAATACTGCAACAACAGTCACTGGTAATAATACTGCAACAACAGTCACTGGTAATAATACTGCAACAACAGTCACTGGTAATAATACTGCAACAACAGTCACTGGTAATAATACTGCAGCAACAGTCACTGGTAATAATACTGCAACAACAGTCACTGGTAATAATACTGCAACAACAGTCACTGGTAATAATACTGCAACAACAGTCACTGGTAATAATACTGCAACAACAGTCACTGGTAATAATACTGCAACAACAGTCACTGGTAATAATACTGCAACAACAGTCACTGGTAATAATACTGCAACAACAGTCACTGGTAATAATACTGCAACAACAGTCACTGGTAATAATACTGCAGCAACAGTCACTGGTAATAATAATGCAACAACAGTCACTGGTAATAATGCAACAACAGTCACTGGTAATAATACTGCAACAACAGTTACTTGTAATAATACTGCTAAAACAGTCACTGGTAATAATACTGCAGCAACAGTCACTGGTAATAATACTGCAAAAACAGTCACTGGTAATAATACTGCAACAACAGTTACTGGAAAAAATACAGCTACAACTGTCACTGGTAATAATACTGCAACAACAGTCACTGGTAAAAATACTGCAACAACAGTCACTGGTAATAATACTGCAACAACAGTCACTGGTAATAATACTGCAACAACAGTCACTGGTAATAATACTGCAACAACAGTCACTGGTAATAATACTGCAACAACAGTCACTGGTAATAATACTGCAACAACAGTCACTGGTAATAATACTGCAACAACAGTCACTGGTAATAATACTGCAATACAACAGTCACTGGTAATAATACTGCAACAACAGTCACTGGTAATAATACTGCAGCAACAGTCACTGGTAATAATACTGCAACAACAGTTATTGGTAATAATACTGCAACAACAGTCACTGGTAATAATACTGCAGCAACAGTCACTGGTAATAATACTGCAACAACAGTCACTGGTAATAATACTGCAACAACAGTCACTGGTAATAATACTGCAGCAACAGTCACTGGTAATAATACTGCAACAACAGTTATTGGTAATAATACTGCAACAACAGTCACTGGTAATAATACTGCAGCAACAGTCACTGGTAATAATACTGCAACAACAGTCAATGGTAATATTACTTAAGCAGAAATAATTCTTGATTTTGCATAATGTATGAACAAAGGAATTCTTAGAAAACATGTGTACAACAGAAGCTGGGCAATTCATTTTGTTACATTATCATCTAAAATTCTTGTAGACAAGATCAGATTATTGTGTAACCTCACCAGTATATTTACTCTGAGATCTTATTTACATCTGACTTTTTTGATTGTTTAGAAAATGGTTAATAAACCTAACATTAAAAAAATCATTTACATTCATCAAGCAGACTTCGAGTGACTAAAATAAGGAATATATACCATGTAAGGAATATATACCATGTAAATTGAAACACGAATACACAGTTCGGATTATGTCTTTAATATGCAAATGTGTCTTAATCTTCATACAGCTAGCAGTATCACCATACTTTCCCAGTTAAAATATAGTGTTGGGTTATCATAAAGAACTGGAAAGAGTGAAGATATTTTACATTATTAACTGTTCAGTCTGTATGTTATTGTTTTAACCTAACTAATGTTTCTGCCACACGTACTCCTGCCCCACCGTCACCATCACCACTTCATCATCTCCCCCTCATCACCTCACCTTCACCATCACCACATCACCCCACCTTCACCATCGTCACATCACCCCACCTTCACCATCACCACATCACCCCACCTTTACCATCACCACATCACCCCACCTTCACCATCACCACTTCATCATCCCCCTTCATCACCCCCACCCCTTCCCCAACATCAACAACACCCCATCATCAACGGCCAACCATCCTCCCTCACACAGCGACAAAAGAAATATGTGGATGAAGTTATTTAAAAACTAAACGCAAAAGTTAATTAACAACGCAAACTATGATGGAAATGATCATTAACACAGAGGGAAAAAATGAAGAGAAGAAAAATGGGAGATGAAATATAAATAAAAGAAAAATGATGGGGAAAAAGGAGAGAGAAGGGAATTATTTTTTGTTTAACGGACCGTTTCTCGTTTCCACGATATTGAATTAATGCCAGCTGCCCTCCCCCCCTACCCCCTCCAGCTCGGTCTTATCAGCCTACTATTAACACACATAAGTAACAAATTTCACTTAATCTGCGAACTTAAGGTGTAATTTTTTTATTCTTCCCACAGAAACGGGGCAAAAATTTTGTTTAAAAGAAGTAGTTGAATACTGTGTTTGACTTGCAGTTGAGATGATCTGAAAAAAAATCAACAAATTTTATTTCATGCTGTTTTAATATAGATTTTTGTTTACGCTTCATTAATCATTCCAAATTCGTTGTCTTCTCTCATTTGCTTTTGTTTCAGTGTTGCTATATTTTTATTCTTAATTCAACCCATTATTTTGGGAAGAAACGGTAATAAATGCTTCAGGGTTATGTTTTATACAAATTACATCATTAATGTTTTATATAAATTACATCATTAATGTTTTATATAAATTACAACATTAATGTTTTATATAAATTACATCATTAATGTTTTCAACTCGTCGTTTTAGTAGTAAATTGATACAGTTTTGCTGAACAGGAAAATACTTCTGACGACGTCACGCTTAGTGTTTATCTTTTTTTTAAGTCATGACTCGAGAAACCTCAGGATGTTAAAATTGAAGTTATGCATTACTAACTGTCTTTTCATTATTCTTGGTGGTATCATTTGCTAGGAAACTAAACCTTTGGTTTACTGATTATATTATAACAACATCAGCAATAAAAACACCAATAACAACACCGACAATAACAACTTGCAGCTCCATAATAAACACACATTAGAACTTAACTGTAGTGTATAAATAGGAATAACATATTATTATAGTATAATTCTGTAGAAAGTGTTTCAATTAGAATTAGAAATAGAATCAAATTAACCTGTTCATAATATCAGAAAATGAAGAAAGATTCCATACAGAAATTCGTACATTCATGATGTTAGTGCAATGTTACGGTTACGATATATTACGGTAAGTTATTTTATATATTATGTTACTGAATTAAGAGAGACGAGTAAGTGACCGGATGTCTACTTGTTGACCTTTTGTTAGATGTAGAAATAAGCATGAGTTCTCACGCCTGACTTGCTGACTAAAAACAGTATGACATATTGGTATGTCATTACCGTTCGTCCTTCTCTTAACATACATGCCCAACATCCTTTGATGCAACGCCATTAACCCCAACCCTCCCCGGCATGCCGGAAGACACACAACATCTCTCGATAACCAGTCACATCCCGAACCCCAAATATATCGATATACACGCTTCAACAGACGCTTCTCATAGCACGGATTCAATGGATATATACCTACCACATGCCACAGCTTACCATACAAAAGCACATTCACCACAATAGCACGCTGATGTAACGTCAGTCCTCCTGTACGCAATCCCGCCAATCTACCCAGAACCCTATCCACAGCTTCTCTCGAATTCACCTCCCTCGCCTCCTGAAGGTTTCCCATATGAACAACCCCACACACCTTAATTTGACACACCAGGGGCCAGCCTTCTTCCTGTCCTAGAGCCCCACCCACGCCATCCCCCACCCTCATAAGCATAGACTTTTCCCTATTAACCGTCATCCCTGTTGCCCTTCCGAAACGTTCCACCAATTCACCCACCTTTCGTAAGTCCTGTGACCTCCTAAATAGAACCGTGGTATCATCCACATAACCCACGATCCCTGGTTCCACCGCCACTTCATCTCTCTTCACTCTATGTAAAACAATTACAGGCTTCCGTTTCACTTACCTTAGGCAAGACAGTAGTACCTCCCTGTGTGGTTGCTGTCTCCCAACCTAATATATGTATATATATATATATATATATATATATATATATATATATATATATATATATATATATATATATATATATATATATATATATATTTAGTGGACCCCCGACTTACGATTAGCTCCCAACTCGAACAATTATGTAAGTGTAATTTTGGGGGTCTGATACAGACTAATCTAATTTACAATATTCCTTAAGGGAGCAAATTCATTCGGTAACGGCACCCGAACAGCCTTCTGGAACGAATTAACATCGTTAGTCGAGGGTCCATATATATATATATATATAAATATATATATATATTTATATGTCGTGCCGAATAGACAGAACTTGCCATCTTGGCTTAAATAGCAACGCTCATCTTGCCATAGAGGACAAGGGAAAATTTGTGTATGCAGTAATATCGCCAAAATCATTCTGAACCTAACGAAAAAAATATATTTGACTGTGTTTGTTTAGTACTAAATTATTGTAAACGTATTTAAAATATATTTAGTTGGGTTAGGCTAAAATAATTTGCTCTTGTTATAATAAGGTTAGGTAAGTTTTCTACGATTCTTTTGGTGCAAAATTAAAAATTTTTACATTAACATTAATGAAAAAATATATCTTTAAACATATAAGAGAAAATTTTAGAAAAGACTTAATTTTAAATGAGTTCTTGCTAATTGACCAGTTTTACATATTCAGCACGACATATATATATATATATATATATATATATATATATATATATATATATATATATATATATATATATATATATATATATATATTTGTGTGTGTGTGTGTGTGTGTGTGTGTGTGTGTGTGTGTGTGTGTGTGTGTGTGTGTGGAAAAACTTTATAAAGCT
Source organism: Cherax quadricarinatus (assembly GCF_038502225.1). Lineage (NCBI taxonomy): Eukaryota > Metazoa > Arthropoda > Malacostraca > Decapoda > Parastacidae > Cherax > Cherax quadricarinatus. The sequence continues at coordinate 10,138 of NW_027199864.1, read as the reverse complement.
GGGATGTTTGAATGTGTGTGAATGTAGTGCAGATGATTAGGAAAAGATCAATGCCAATGTTGTGAATGAAAAGAAGTTGGATGTCCTAACTCTAAGCAAGAAAAAAAAGCTGAAAGAGGCTAGGAAAGTTTCGGTTTGGAGAAATAAATTGGATAAGAGATTTAGAGCTAAGGAAAGGGTAGTAATAATGTTGAAGGATAAGTTATGGAAGGAAATGAGGCAATATGAATGCATAAATTCAAGGATTATGTGGATTAAAATAAGGATGGGATGAGAAAAGTGGGTTATAATAAGTGTTTATGCACCTGGAGAAGAGAGGAAACGAGAGAGAGAGAGAGAGAGAGAGAGAGAGAGAGAGAGAGAGAGAGAGAGAGAGAGAGAGAGAGAGAGAGAGAGAGAGAGAGACTGCTACTGCTAAGTACAAGGCATGGAGAAGGTATAAGAGAAAAAAATCGGCCATTTCTAAATGGGAGGCTGACACAAAAAGAAAGCTGGCGTCAGGTGGAGTGGGCTCCAAAACCTGGTGGTCCATGGTCAAGGACAGACAAGGTTACCAGTTTAATGAACTCATTCCACCTCTGAATGGACAGGATGGGACCACCTCTACTAGCAGTCAGGAGAAAGCCTACCTCTTTGCCGAACACTTTGCTGGCAAGATACAAGTTTCTGATCTAGTGAGGGACCCTCCTTGGGTAACTGCAAGAACTGTGTCAAAACTGTAATTGGTGACAATAAGGCAGGAGGAAGTGTATCTTCTTAAATCGCTGGACCAAGAAAAAGCTGTGGGCCCAAGCAAGTTGAGCCCAAGATTGGTGACCAGCTAGCAGTACTTCTAACTAGAAGAGCAGAGCAGAAATCATTAATTACAGACCAGTGTCACTCCTGTCAATCACTGGCAAGATCCCTGAGACTGCAAATGACAGAGTTTTTCGATCACCACTTTGTTACCGTCAATACGGCGTCAGAAAAGATTACTCTGTCACTGATCAATTGTTAACTTCTCTGCTAAGTGACACCAGAGACTAAATGAAACCTGTGTAGTAGCACTGGATATTGCTGGTGCTTTCGACCCAGTATGGCACCAGGGACTCTTGCTAAAACTGCAAGCACTGGGAATTGCAGGCTCTACTCTATATCTCCTTAGTGATTACCTTCAAGGTAGATCTCTACGGTAGTTATCAGTGGGACAGAGTCAGTCAGCAAGACATCTGCATATACAGATGACTGCACACTAACTTTTACTTATCCAAGAGAGGAAATGCCAGCTGCTTGCTTTAGGCTACATCACTCACCAGCTTACAACTATATCATCTTGGGGAAATCGATGGCAAGTAACATTTGCTCCTGAGAAACCAGAAATGATAATGGTCTCTAGGCACCATGATGGTAATGCTCGAGCAGTGTTAAGTATGAGTGTTTTTACCGGGGGAGGGAGTTGATATCCTTGGGGTGAAATTCGACTCCAAACTGACCATGAAGAACCACGTTCTAAACCTGGCAAACAAGGCGGCCTGGAGCTTACTACACTTCGATGTATCTCGCGTCTGCTTCACAGTAGAGGTTGTAAGATTATGTACAAGGCACAAGTACGCTCACACCTGGAGTATGCTCCACTTTCTTGGATTGCCTGCCCTCCATCTCATCTGCAACTTCTTGACAGAATAGAGAACAATGCAAGATGTCTCATCTCTCGCCTGGAACCATCCTGGATAGAGCTATTATTTCAGCAGAGCCTTCAACACAGGAGGGATGTGGGCGGCCTTACTGTTATGTATATAGCCAACATTGTTAAAGCATCATAATTGGCTCCACTCAGAGGACAGAGAGAAGCGAGCTTCTACATCACTAGACAAGCAGAAAGCAGCAACTTCACTCTGACATCACTACATCTGAGATCATTTATTTCTTGGATGACTCTAGTTTGCAACATATTCGTACAGCATAATGATATCAACGAAATAAAGTCAGCTGATCCAGTGAAATTGCTGGTCCACAGATGACTCCAATTTCATTCTGTTCCCTACTTGCATGTTTCATAACAATTGACAAGGGTTTTTAAATGAGCTTATGTAGGTAACAGCTCTTAGCTTGTCAATAAAGGTAGGACTCCTTAACTTGTCAATAGCTTGTCAGTAAAGTAAGGAATCCTTAACTTGCCAATAAAGTAAGGAATCCTTAACTTGTCAATAAAGTTAGGAATCCTTAACTTGTCAATTAAGTTAGGAATCCTTAACCTAACCTTGTCATACCTTGTGTAAAAAAAGAGAGAAGAAAAAAAAAAGAGATGTCAACCTAGTTTTTGACAGGTTCTGAACCAAGTGAGGGAGTAGTGGTGGTGGGAGACAAGAATGCCAAAGTAAGGGGAAGCGGTTATAGAGGATCTGGTAGGTAAGTTTGGGGTGCCAAGTGTAAATGACAATGAGGTCTTTGATTGAACTTTGTATAAAAAGCGGTTTGGTAATAGGTAATACATATTTTAAGAATAAATGGATAAATAAATAAACAAGATATAAAATAGAGCATAATGACAGTACTTTATTAGACTATGTATTGGTACATAAAAGACTGATGGGTAGACCTCAGGATGTGAATATATATAGAGAGGCCACAGATATATCAAATCATTTCTTAGTTGTAGCTACAGTGAGAGTAAAAGGTGGAGAGGAAACAATGAGAATGGCAACAGCAGGTAAGAGGTAAAGGCTTATAAACTAGAGGAAGAGACAGTTTAAGATATAAACACCAATTGGGAGAAAGATGGGTTAGTGGGAGTATAGGCAATGAGGTTGAAGAGGTATGGGGTAGATTTAAGAAAGTAGTGTTAGTGTTCAGGAGAAGTTTGTGGTTACAGGAAAGTGGGTGCAGGAGGGAAGAAGAGCGACTGGTGGAATGATGAGGTAAAGAGAATAGTAAGAGAGAAAGAGTTAGCATATGAGAGGTTTTTGTAAAATAGAAGTGGTGCAACGAGAGAGGAGTATATGGAGAGTAAAAGAGAGGTTAAGAGAGAGGTGAAGGAATGTAAAAGGAGAGAAAATGACAGAGTATATGAGATGCTATCAACAAATTTTGCCGTGAATAAGGAAAAAATGTGGAATGAGAGCATTAAGTTATGAAAATGGATTTGACAGTTAAGAATTGGAGAGGAGAGTTATTAATTGGGGAGCTGTAAGCATCGGGAAAATGGAGGGAACATATTGAGGAATTGTTAAATGTTGATAACGATAGGGAAGCTGTGATTTCGTGCGCTGGGCAGGGAGGTATAACATCATGTAGGAAGAGCTAGTGGTGAGTGTGGACGAAGTGCGTGAGGCAGTGAGTAGAATGAAAGGGGGTAAAGCAACTGGGATTGATGGGATAAAGACAGAAATGTTAAAAGCAGGCGGGGATATAGTATTGGAATGGTTGGTGCTTTTGTTTAATAAATGTTTAATAAATGTGCGTGGTTAAGATCACACAGGTGATCTTAACCACGCAAGAGATGGAAATCTTCAGCTCAAATACTTTCACATGTCACAGCCTTATGCAACAGTATTATACAAAGTCACAGAATTGCTCATGATGCCGAGGAGCCTCGTGAGGATATAGTGACGTTAAACCATTGTTCTCTGTACCTCTGCTCATCTTCAGTCGTGAACGTGCCCTGCTCTAAGGTATAATATATAACCATTATGACTAAACCCATTTTACTACAGCGACATACAGGTAATGTTCGGTTACAGGTACACGAGGTTAAGTGGCTGCAGTCAGTGTTTGCAGCACGTTCGGTATAACATATAACCAGTATTAGTAAACCTATTTCGGTACAGCTGATGCAATCGGCAATTGCAACAGGGTGATTTCAACCCAAAAGAATTAGGCTGTTACGTGGTAATAAAGGATAATCTGAAAATTTATGAATTATCTGGTTATTAGGGCTTAAAGAATAACCGGAATACTATGGAAGATTCACGAGTCAACAAGGTACAGACATAATAATTGATGGTGACGATATCGGTAGGCAGCATTTAGGAATATATGAATACTTCCGAACATTATATAATCCTCCTGAGATCTACGCTATTTTAAGCTGACAAATGAGCACATTTGACTCTAGAACGTTTGCACATAATACAATTGTTTTTTTGTGTGTATTATCCACTAGTGCAATGTAATCTCTTGTAACAAATGACCTGTTGATGGCGATTTAGATAAAATTATGAGCTGTCTATTATATCTCTTACCTGATGAGGGGTGGGGTGAGGGGTGAGGTGGGTGGGTGATTGGGTGTTAGTTTGCTTGACTGATTGGTGCCTCTCATTTTGTGAGAGAAGCTGAATGGTGTCACCACGCTAACTTTCCCTCATTTCTACTGTTGATAACCTTGGAACATTGCATATCTCCAGATGACGGACGGGAGATGTGTGAAAGTACTTGAGCAGAAGATATCCATCCCCCGTGGCGTGTCTTGTATTAATAAATATAACAAAGAGGGGAAGGTACCTAGGGATTGGCTGAGTACATGTACAGTTCCTTTGTATACAGGAAAAGGGGACAAAGGAGAAAATAAAAATTATAGGGAAATAAGCGGGAGTAACGAGGAAGTAAATGTATTCAGATATATGGGAGTGGACCTGTCAGCAGATGGGTCTATGAAAGACGACGTTAATCATAGAGTTCTTGAGGGTGAGTGGTGCACTAAGGAGTCTGTGAAGACAAAGAACGTTATTCCAAAGAGGGGAATATACGAATGTATAGTGGTACCAGTGCTCTTATAGTGGTGTGAATTATTGGTGGCGAATGTTGGAACAAGGAGAAGGCTGGAGGCAGTGGAGATGTAGTGTACGAAAGCAATGTGCAGTGTGACTATAATGCAGAGAATCAGTGGCTTGGAGATTAGAAGGTGCGGAATTTCTTAAAGTATTATCCAGAGGGTAGAGTAAAGGTTATTGAGATGGTTCGGACAATTATAGAAGATGGAACAAAGGCAGGGTAGGGGTCGTCCTAGGAAAAGTTGGATGGAGGTTTTGTGTGGAAAGGGCTTGTGCTTTCAGCACGTGAAAAGTATTGACACAAATTCTCAGATCCTGAAGGGCATCTTGCAATGTAAAAAGTAAAATCCAGAGGTACTGACTCCCTCTCTTGTTTAAAGGAAAGAAATGAACGGGAGAGATGTAGCCCTTGGGATTCATAGACAAGGTGATGCCCAATTACAGTAGCAACCCCAACAGAGTCTGCAACCCTATCACCTGGAACCGTGAGAACTGGAAGGGGGTCTGGAATGTACTTAACAATGAACTTCTGTATCTTCTTGCAATCTGCACACATATAAGTAGTGGAATTTTCAGGAGACACGTAAGCTAGCCAAGAAGTACGTTTCACAACTCGTATAACATGATGGATAGACACCCACGTCGGTTTGAAAGCTAGGAACGAGTCGATAGTTCTGTTGTAACGGTAGCGGGAACACAACATGTTTCAGTCACACAGTAAGAGCACAGTCAGAAAATAATCGTTGATCCAGCAAGAACGTATTTGATGAAAAGTAGCAACTACTCCTCTGAAGAGGACGAAGGAAGGCGGGGAAACAAGAAGAGGAAAGACATGCATAAAGCACAAAGAACAAAATGGCACAATTCCGTGACTGGAATAATACACAAATAACCCGCACATAGGAAAAAGAAGCTTATGATTGGACCATTGGTTAGTCACTGTTATGGGACTATGGGACCCAACACACATTGATGTATATAAGTAACAGTTACTCTGGAATACCTAATTATATTGAATTGATGGGGACTTAGCTCTAAATGTCATAAGGGCAGATCACTCTTATGGCTGTAAGGCAGTTGAGTCAAGCCTGTTTTTTCTCAATATAATAGGTTATACTATAGACACACACACACAATTTAAACAAGTAGTTTATAAAGTTGTATTTCTTTTTGTAACAGTAAAATAAGGTGTGGTAGAACTGTGGTAACTAGAGAATTGTGCTTGGCAACAGTCTTTCGTTTTTTGGTGGGTGTGGGAGGAGCTTAGCTAGGCTCCTCCCTCTCTCTCTCTCTCTCTCTCTCTTGGTGGACTTCAAGCTGGTAGGACCTCTGGGTCCTTCTTTCTATTTTTTGGGCATTATGTGTGCCACAGGGGTGAGTTTTTATAACTTAAGTTGTGGCCACCATACCCAGGGTGACTAAAGTGTGTCAAAACACTGGTTAGCCCAGAGATTAGTCCAGAAGAAAGAAGGGCAATTTGTCCAGATCCACCATGTGGGCTGTCTTAGAAGAACAGCTAAGGGGTGTGCAGGCTTATGTTTTGAATATGTGAGTACTGTAATTGTATATTCTGTACATATCTATTTAGAATACAGTTATATTTTTATAGTAGTAGTTTAAATAACCTGTGAAGAGGGTTGGTGAAAGGATATCAGAGACACTGAGGATGATCAGTCATGATGTAAGTATTATCCTAGACAGATTAGGCCATTAAGTAAAAAGCTACCCCACACTAGAACATGTAGTGAGAACCTTACTATCAAAGTAATAAGGGACATAACAACATGACAATCACACTAACACACGAAGATAAAGGAGCCAGTATATATATAGGAGCGGAGGACAAGTACGGGACAAAGAGAGGAAGAAAGAAGTGGAGAAATTGTGGTAGAGATAATGCTGGTATTAATAATAATAATAATAATAATAATAATAATAATAATAATAATAATAATAATAATAATAATAGTAGTAATAGTAGTAGTGGTAGTAGTAGTAGTGGTAGTAGTAGTAGTAGTAGTAGTAGTAGTAGTAGTAGTAGTAGTAGTAGTAGTAGTAGTAGTAGTAGTAGTAGTAGTAGAAGCAGAAGTTGAGTAAGTCTAAGGACAAGAAAATGGAACACTGCAGGAGAACTAATGGCCCACGAGGGTGGGACCAAAAACACAGTGAAAAAAATCTGAAGGACAAAACACACCTGGGCAGAATAAAGGGGACAAAGAAAATACAGAAATCGTGAAGAGGTAGGGAGAGGAGTAGAAAAGATAAGGTGAAGTCACAAGTGTTCTAACGTTTGGAGCATTTGAAAATGTAATGAGAGAGGAAGGCATCTACAGTGACAAATCCAGGACTACGATTCATATTAGGAAAGGTGTGTATTAGGGATGCTTCAACAAGACGGCATTGCCAAATGCTGTAGATTTCAGAACACTCGTGACTTGATTTGATCTTTTTTCCTTTCTTCTACCTACCTCTTCTCCTTTCCGATATTTTCAATGTCTTCTTTACCTCTGTCTAGGTGTATTCTGTCCTTCAGTTTCCTTCCCCCATCTCTGAGTGTTTGGTTGCACTCTCGTCAGCCATTAACTCTCTTACAAGGCTGCTTTTTCTTATCCTTAGATTTAACTTCTACTTCGATTACTAATCTACTACTACTACAACAACAACAACTACTTCTACTACTACTACTACTTTTAACTTGCTTCACTTCCCTTTCTGTCTCTTGTGCCACTACCACTATTTCCCAGGAAGAATCTCAGGAAGAACTAAGAGCCATAAAGGAAATTGAAAAAAAACTTTTTTTCTTATGCCAAATCTAAGGATAAAACAACTTCTAGTATTGGGCCTCTTACTCCAAGAAATGAGTAAGATACTAAAGTCCCAATACGACTCAGTGTTCAGCGAGCCGTTACCCAGACTAAGGGTCAACAATCTAAATGAATTCTTTATGACCGAAACCCAGAATGTGGTCATCTCAAAAATCTCTGATATTATCCTAACACCAAAAGACTTTGAAAAGGCAATAAATGACATGCCCATGCACTCTACCGCAGGTTCAGACTCATGGAACTCCGTGTTCATCAAGAACTGCAAGAAGTCCGTGTCACATGCCTTCAGCATTCTAGAAATGGAGAGGGAGCATGGACACAGGAGTCATCCTACACTCATTGAAAACAACAGACATAGCCCCACTCTACAAAGGTGCCAGTAAAACAATTGCAAAGAACTACAGACTGATAGCACTAACATCCTATCTCATAAAAATCATTGAAAGGGTTCTAAGAAGCAAGATCGCCAACCACCTTAGTTACCCCTTAGTTACACAACCCAGGGCAACACGGGTTCAGAGCAGGTCGCTCCTGCCTGTCCCAGCTACTGGACCACTATGACAAGGTCCTGGATGCTACAGAGGATAAACAAAATGCAGATGTAGTATACACAGACTTTGCAAAAGCCTTCAACAACTGCGACCACGGTGTAATAGCACATAAAATGCATGATAAAGGAATAACAAGAAAAGAAGGTATATGGATCTATAACTACCTAATAGAACACAAAAAGGAATAGCAAACAGAGTAAAGTCTGAGGCAGCTACGGTGGAAAGCTCTGTTCCACAAGGCACAGTACTCGCTCCCATCCTGTTCCTCATCCTCTTATCTGACATACACAGAGATGTCAGCCATAGCTCCGTGTCTTCCCTTGTGGATGATACCAGAATTCCCATGACAGTGACATCCATCGAAGACACCGCAAGATTCCAAGCAGACATCAACCAAATCTTCAAATGGGCCACTCAAAACAATTTGAAGTTCAATGAAGAGAAATGTTAACTACTCAGATATGGAAAACTTGAGGAAATTAAAACTGTATCAGGGTATACAACAAATTCTAACCATAAAACAGAGCGAAAAAGTAATGTGAAAACCTGGGAGTGATAATATCGGAGGATCTCGCCTTCAAAGACCACAACAATGTATCTACCGCATCTGCTAGAAAAATGATAGGATGGATAATGAGAACCTTCAAAACTAGGGACGCCAAGCCCATGATGATTCTCTTCAAATTGCTTGTGCTCTCTAGGCTGGAATACTGCTGTACACTAACTGCCCCCTTCAAGGCAGGCGAAATTGCTGACCTGGAGATTGTACAAAGAACTTTCACGGCACACATAAGTGCGATAACGCATCTAAATTACTGGGAACGGTTGAAGTCCCTTGATTTGTATTCCCTGGAACGCAGGCGAGAGAAATACATGATAATATACACTTGGAAAATCCTAGAGGGATTAGTACCAAATTTGCACACGAAATTCACTCCCTATGAAAGCAAAAGACTGGGCAGGAGATGCAACATTCTCCCAGCGAAAAGCAGGGGCGCCACGAGTACAAGGAGAGATAACACAATAACTGTCAGGGGCCCAAGACTGTTCAACTGCCTCCCAGCATACATAAGGAGGATTACCAATAGACCCCTGGCTGTCTTCAAGAAGGCACTGGACAGGCATCTAAAGTCAGTACCTGACCAGTAGGCGTGTGGTTCGTACGTCGGCTTGCGTGCGGCCAGCAGTAACAGCCTTGTTGATCAGACCCTGATCCATCACAAGGCCTGGTCTCAGACCGGGCCGCGGGGGCGTTGACCCCCGAAACCCTGTCCAGGTATCCTTCCACCACCACTGCTACTTCCATTATCACATTGCCTCAACCACTACTACTGCACTTCCTTCTTTCTTCGTCTCTTTGTCCCGTTCCTGTTCTCCTCTCCTATATATACTGGCTCCTTCATTTTCGTGTGTTAGTGTAGCTAGTTAATGGGCCAAGTCAGACCGAAACGTCGTCATAAGCTTATTTCTCCTATGTGTGGGTTATTTGTGTATAAAGCGCAAATTCCGAATACTCAAATTGTCAATGAGAACGACGAAGGACTTGGGAGTAAGAATGAGAAAAACGGAAAGAGGGAAATGATCGTTTTCATGAAAATCAGCTAACACAGACTAATCAAAGTCCAGCTTGATAAAAGTTAATGATATAAAGAGATCTAAAGGAATAATATGAGTGCTAGGATCAAAAAGTGGAGGCGTGAAATTACTTATAACATGAAGAAAGAGGCGAGGCAAAAGCATTTAACTGGTCCCCATGAGAGTCGCAGCGAGACCCTCCCAGGAAATATGATAAGCATTAAATTTATTTAATAAAAGACGTGGCGGAGGTAAGGAATTGCAGAAGGAATTTAGGGATGGATGAAGAGCGTGACGTGCAAAGATACAAAGAGCAGACTGAGTACAACTTTACCGATGTATAAGTTAAAACAAAAAGCCGAGAATAAGGAATATCATTTTGCATAAGATGTTCATTCTCATTAAATGTCTCGTTGTGAAAAGGATTAAATGCATGCAA
>NW_027199863.1:0-27232 GCF_038502225.1 Cherax quadricarinatus | reverse complement strand
GGGGTCGAGCTGGGGCAGGAGGTGGCAGGAGTGTTTTGAATGGGTGAGGAGGCTGAGAAAACCGGGAATGAGGAAACTGGCGTTCACGGCGGCCTAAGGATCAATATAGGCCTCAATTCATAATAGGAAGTGTCGTGACTGTCCCTAGTGAAGAGTGAGGGAACGTGATTTACGGGACCACCGTAAAAGGGTGGTAAAATTAGTGAATAATGTTCGACCGGGTGTGACAGGTGCACGGCCATGGTGTGTGTCCAGGGGAAATACCCGTGTGTTAATCCTCGCTCATCGGCCTCAGATCTTAATGGAGTGACCTCTAATTTGTATAATAGTGATGAGACGTTAAATCGTCTTGTGAATGGTAATGTAATCAGTGATAATAACATTGAGTTAAGAGAATGCGGGATGTGAAATAGAGCGCCCTGCTCCGAGTGAACGTGTGATTCTCGTACCGGGGATAATGAAGATTTATGGAATCACAACTTCTAAACCGGGACAAACCGACGGATACCTCGTCCTGCCGGAATAAGAACCGTGTCGGTGTAGCAGGACATCGAAATGAGATGGGGAATGGAGGAAATAAGGAGTATCAATCACCCACAGTTAAGTAACCCTTCTAGTTATAGCAGACTGATGCTGGCCAGTTAGGTACGTTGTAATTGGATAGGTTATGAGTGATCCAGCTACATCAAGTGACCACCAGAGAACATCTGGTAAGTGGTGGGATAATGTACAAATGTTTTTCCTTGATGGATGTATCCATGTGTATCCTACCCCCCCCCCCTTCATTCAGCTAAACTAATATAATCTATCCAGTCCACAATTAATTAGTAGCGCCGTACTTGTGGGTGCTATCCAATTTCTACTGGTCTCGGATAGATGTGGACAAGATTGTGAGGGTCTAGGGGCCACCTGCAGTGACCAGAGGTAGTTTAAGTTTTCTCACATGTCTACACGGGGTGACTACGATAAACAATATGGTTGTCTCCCAATGAGATTACTTGTATGTATATAATGTTGAGGTACATACAGATAAGCACCCTAGAAAATTTTCCACAACATGTATCCCATTTAATTGTTATTAATATTTTTGTGTCCAAGATGTTACTGCATCACTCATGATAGTGTAATTCCTATGTATCCTTTAATGTTTCATCGACACCATGCCTAACCCTTCTAGGGTAGGGTAGGTGCCTGAGCCCGAGCCTTTAGCTCATAAGACTGTCATTCCCATTAGCCCCCTTGTGGCGGGGATGGCAGACCAGAGAGGCCTAGCTTGTGGCTAGGCCTGGGGACAGTTGGTCCCAAAGATGAGGAGGTACTTGTGCCTCCTCCCATGGGGGACTTAGGTCTCAGACACTCCCTAAAGAGGGAGCCAAGGCCGGGCCACCACTTGGACAAGGCCCGGGCCGGGAGAATACCGGCTAATCTTTAACTAACTAACTAACTAACTTTAATGTTAAGTTAAGATGCAATCAGGTTGGTGATGGTTATATTTTGCGGGAGGAGGGGGGGTGAAATTGTGACAAAAGTTTCAGCCTACACAGGTATATAACTCTGGTATAACTGGGTGTATATGGTGTGTGGTATTAGGGTGTCACAGGTATATAACTCTGGTATAACTGGGTGTATATGGTGTGTGGTATTAGGGTGTCACAGGTATATAACTCTGGTATAACTGGGTGTATATGGTGTGTGGTATTAGGGTGTCACAGGTATATAACTCTGGTATAACTGGGTGTATATGGTGTGTGGTATTAGGGTGTCACAGGTATATAACTCTGGTATAACTGGGTGTATATGGTGTGTGGTATTAGGGTGTCACAGGTATATAACTCTGGTATAACTGGGTGTATATGGTGTGTGGTATTAGGGTGTCACAGGTATATAACTCTGGTATAACTGGGTGTATATGGTGTGTGGTATTAGGGTGTCACAGGTATATAACTCTGGTATAACTGGGTGTATATGGTGTGTGGTATTAGGGTGTCACAGGTATATAACTCTGGTATAACTGGGTGTATATGGTGTGTGGTATTAGGGTGACACAGGTATATAACTCTGGTATAACTGGGTGTATATGGTGTGTGGTATTAGGGTGTCACAGGTATATAACTCTGGTATAACTGGGTGTATATGGTGTGTGGTATTAGGGTGTCACAGGTATATAACTCTGGTATAACTGGGTGTATATGGTGTGTGGTATTAGGGTGTCACAGGTATATAACTCTGGTATAACTGGGTGTATATGGTGTGTGGTATTAGGGTGTCACAGGTATATAACTCTGGTATAACTGGGTGTATATGGTGTGTGGTATTAGGGTGTCACAGGTATATAACTCTGGTATAACTGGGTGTATATGGTGTGTGGTATTAGGGTGTCACAGGTATATAACTCTGGTATAACTGGGTGTATATGGTGTGTGGTATTAGGGTGTCACAGGTATATAACTCTGGTATAACTGGGTGTATATGGTGTGTGGTATTAGGGTGTCACAGGTATATAACTCTGGTATAACTGGGTGTATATGGTGTGTGGTATTAGGGTGTCACAGGTATATAACTCTGGTATAACTGGGTGTATATGGTGTGTGGTATTAGGGTGTCACAGGTATATAACTCTGGTATAACTGGGTGTATATGGTGTGTGGTATTAGGGTGTCACAGGTATATAACTCTGGTATAACTGGGTGTATATGGTGTGTGGTATTAGGGTGTCACAGGTATATAACTCTGGTATAACTGGGTGTATATGGTGTGTGGTATTAGGGTGTCACAGGTATATAACTCTGGTATAACTGGGTGTATATGGTGTGTGGTATTAGGGTGTCACAGGTATATTATTATTATTATTAAATATTAGCCGGTATTCTCCCGGCCCGGGCCTTTTCCAAGTGGTGGCCCGGCCTTGGCTCCCTCTTTAGGGAGTGTCTGAGACCTAAGTCTCCCATGGGAGGAGGCACAAGTACCTCCTCATCTTTGGGACCAACTGTCCCCAGGCCTAGGCCCGGTGGCCTGGTGGCCTGGTGGCTAAAGCTCCCGCTTCACACACGGAGGGCCCGGGTTCGATTCCCGGCGGGTGGAAACATTTCGACACGTTTCCTTACACCTGTTGTCCTGTTCACCTAGCAGCAAATAGGTACCTGGGTGTTAGTCGACTGGTGTGGGTCGCATCCTGGGGGACAAGATTAAGGACCCCAATGGAAATAAGTTAGACAGTCCTCGATGACGCACTGACTTTCTTGGGTTATCCTGGGTGGCTAACCCTCCGGGGTTAAAAATCCGAACGAAATCTTATCTTATCTTATCTTGCCATCCCCGCCACAAGGGGGCTAATGGGAATGACAGTCTTATGAGCTAAAGGCTCGGACTCAGGCACCTACCCTACCCTAGAAGGGTTAGGCATGGTGTCGATCAAGGAACCTTCCTTGAGGGGTCAGCCCGGAAGGGAAGAGGACAATGGCAGCAAGTTGGAAGAGATTCTGGCTGGGATCTGTACCGGAAAATCACCTAGAACAAAATACTTGTAAACTCCACCAGTCTGACAATATTTCAGAAATATACTCAGATAGTTATTATTATTATTATTATTATTATAATAAAAGAGTCAGATAGTTATATAATAATTATTTAGTGTCACAAAATACAGTTTTCAGTAGTCCACCAGTCTGTCCACATTCTTTATCTCATCTCATAACTTATAATACATATATTTAATTATTATATAAAATTAATAATTTGTATTAACATTATTACGCATGTTTAAAACTTACTTTAATTTTTGCAAAACTTTAAAATTTGTTAAAATTCTTATAAATATTACCATAAAATTTTGAAATTTTTGCGAATTATTTTTATTTTTTTCTTTATCAAAGAAATTTGTGATTTTTGATGTAGACTATTAGCATAAAATATCATAAATTTTAGATACCCGTGAGGGTAATAACATACGTATTTTGTTTTTTCTATTTAAATAAAATAACACAAGTTGTAATCTTCTAGAGAATTATAAACTTAAAATATCAAAATACACATCACAGGTGCAACTTACGCGGACATATTCCATAATTTATTTTATCCCTCAACATTCATGGTAAGTTTACCCAGCATTATGTTGTACTTCAGTCAACCAAGATTATAATATATTAATGTATCAGTATTGTACTTATCACCTGACACTTCCTCACCTTCATCATTATCACCTGACACTTCCTCACCTTCATCATTATCACCTGACACTTCCTCACCTTCATCATTATCACCTGACACTTCCTCACCTTCATCATTATCACCTGACACTTCCTCACCTTCATCATTATCACCTGACACTTCCTCACCTTCATCATTATCCAATGGCACTTCCTCACCTTCATCATTATCACCTGACACTTCCTCACCTTCATCATTATCACCTGACACTTCCTCACCTTCATCATTATCACCTGACACTTCCTCACCTTCATCATTATCACCTGACACTTCCTCACCTTCATCATTATCACCTGACACTTCCTCACCTTCATCATTATCACCTGACACTTCCTCACCTTCATCATTATCACCTGACAGTTCTTCACCTTCATCATTATCACCTGACACTTCCTCACCTTCATCATTATCACCTGACACTTCCTCACCTTCATCATTATCACCTGACAGTTCTTCACCTTCATCATTATCACCTGACACTTCCTCACCTTCATCATTATCACCTGACACTTCCTCACCTTCATCATTATCACCTGACACTTCCTCACCTTCATCATTATCACCTGACACTTCCTCACCTTCATCATTATCACCTGACACTTCCTCACCTTCATCATTATCCAATGGCACTTCCTCACCTTCATCATTATCACCTGACACTTCCTCACCTTCATCATTATCACCTGACACTTCCTCACCTTCATCATTATCACCTGACACTTCCTCACCTTCATCATTATCACCTGACACTTCCTCACCTTCATCATTATCACCTGACACTTCCTCACCTTCATCATTATCACCTGACACTTCCTCACCTTCATCATTATCACCTGACAGTTCCTCACCTTCATCATTATCACCTGACACTTCCTCACCTACATCATTATCACCTGATAGTTCCTCACCTTCATCATTTTCACCTGACAGTTCTTCACCTTCATCATTATCACCTGACACTTCCTCCTCATCATCATCACCTGACAGTTCCTTCATCATTATCACCTGACACTTCCTCACCTTCATCATTATCACCTGACACTTCCTCACCTTCATCATTATCACCTGACACTTCCTCACCTTCATCATTATCACCTGACACTTCCTCACCTTCATCATTATCACCTGACACTTCCTCACCTTCATCATTATCCAATGGCACTTCCTCACCTTCATCATTATCACCTGACACTTCCTCACCTTCATCATTATCACCTGACACTTCCTCACCTTCATCATTATCACCTGACACTTCCTCACCTTCATCATTATCACCTGACAGTTCTTCACCTTCATCATTATCACCTGACACTTCCTCACCTTCATCATTATCACCTGACACTTCCTCACCTTCATCATTATCACCTGACACTTCCTCACCTTCATCATTATCACCTGACACTTCCTCACCTTCATCATTATCACCTGACACTTCCTCACCTTCATCATTATCACCTGACACTTCCTCACCTTCATCATTATCCAATGGCACTTCCTCACCTTCATCATTATCACCTGACACTTCCTCACCTTCATCATTATCACCTGACACTTCCTCACCTTCATCATTATCACCTGACACTTCCTCACCTTCATCATTATCACCTGACAGTTCTTCACCTTCATCATTATCACCTGACACTTCCTCACCTTCATCATTATCACCTGACACTTCCTCACCTTCATCATTATCACCTGACACTTCCTCACCTTCATCATTATCACCTGACACTTCCTCACCTTCATCATTATCACCTGACAGTTCCTCACCTTCATCATTATCACCTGACACTTCCTCACCTTCATCATTATCACCTGACACTTCCTCACCTTCATCATTATCACCTGACACTTCCTCACCTTCATCATTATCACCTGACACTTCCTCACCTTCAACATTATCACCTGACACTTCCTCACCTTCAACATTATCACCTGACACTTCCTCACCTTCATCATTATCACCTGACACTTCCTCACCTTCATCATTATCACCTGATAGTGCCTCACCTTCATCATTATCACCTGACTCTTCCTCACCTTCATCATTATCACCTGACACTTCCTCACCTTCATCATTATCACCTGACACTTCCTCACCTTCATCATTATCACCTGATAGTTCCTCACCTTCATCATTATCACCTGACTCTTCCTCACCTTCATCATTATCACCTGACACTTCCTCACCTTCATCATTATCACCTGACACTTCCTCACCTTCATCATTATCACCTGACACTTCCTCGCCTTCATCATTATCGCCTGACAATTCCTCACCTTCATCATTACCATTACACTACAAAGTTCATTAAACACACAAAATACTTTCTCAAACCAAAACTACCTATTCCAAACTTAACCCCTGCACAACCTTGTGGGAAGCCTCCCCCCACTGCACGACCTTGTGGGAAGCCTCCCCCCACTGCACAACCTTGTGGGGAGCCTATCCCCACTGCACAACCTTGTGGGGAGCCTATCCCCACTGCACAACCTTGTGTACCTCTGTAATATTGAAGTACAGTCCCTGGACCCATTATGTACCTCTGTAATATTGAAGTACACTCCCTGGACCCATTATCTGCCACTGTAATACTGAAGTACAGTCCCTGGACCCATTATCTGCCACTGTAATACTGAAGTACAGTCCCTGGACCCATTATGTACCTCTGTAATATTGAAGTACAATCATTCGCTACCTGGATGAGGTGGAGTGCGATCATGCTTTGTACCCCTCTAATGTTTACCCAGACGAGCTACTCTGAAAACAATATGGCGCCAGGTGTGCGCTGGAGAGTGAATACTCTGGGCATTGAGCTCATTAGTGGGGCTTTAACACCTACGTCAGTCGAGAGTTAAAGCCCAAAATTATAAGAGAGACATACGGCATCAGAGACGAGGATTTATATGGAGTAGCACTGAATGGTGTTTATAGAATATTCGTGAAAGTGCTAACAGCTCAAGTGTATGAGGCGTTGGTGGATCCTTACCAAGATGTCAGCGTAACACCGGCAGTGAGGGTCAGGTTGACGGATGTATCAAGACATTATTCGTGCATCAAGCTCCACAAAGTGCCTTTTGAGGCTGATGTAGCAGATATCAGAAGTGTTTTTGAATGATGTGTGACTGTACATCCAGTCCAACCTGGAAAATGGATTAAAGGAGCTTAAGCAGGATTTATGGAGGGTACTTTCAATCTCAAGATGACGGTGAGACATCCTATACCCTCGTATGTATATCTCGAGGAGTTCAAAGCACAGGTAATGGTGGCGTATATCTGGAAGAGTAGTACATGCTGAATGTGTGGCGAATATGACCATATGGCGGCAGATTGTGGCAAGCAGAATTGGGCTCCTGGGCCAGCAAGAGGCGAAGCACCTACACATGAGAAAACGATGCCTGAGAAAGAACGGAGGCAAGGAGGAGGGCATGGTCGCATGAGGAGTGAAGAGGTGGTGGCTCCTCCTGTGGAATCGGAAGGGGACAAGGTGATTCATGAATCACCCAGCCCATTGACAGTATAGTTGTTGAGTGAAGAGGTGCAAGTGGGCGCAAAAGTGAAAGCTATGGTGTTACAGGATATGCTACAGTCTACGGAGGTGGAGAGTCACAGCAAGCAGGAACCTGGGATTGGGGCGGAAGGAGGTGTGTGCGGGAGGAGGGAGGGAGGACCAGGTGGCACCTGTGATGGACAGTGTGACTACCATGGAAGGACATGGAGGCGAATTAAAGGTGGTAGAGGTGGAAGTCCATTGTGAGGACTCTCAGGACACAGATATAGAGACGGAGGGAGCAACGAAGAAAAGGGCGGCAGCGTCAGATTTGTACGATGTTCTGACGCCGGCACAAAAACCAGGGAAACATGCATGGGCTTATGGTACCCAGAATGACTCTAAGAGAGGGCCACAACATAAGGCGGGGGGGAGATGGTTGGGAAGGAGGGTGGAGTACGTGGCTAAGGCAATGCCCAGGGGAATGGTCAGAAAGAGAAGAGTCTTGAAATGAGGCAGGGAGGGAAACCTTTAACCGGCCTCAGGTGTGTAATAATAAATATTAATGGTCTGTGTGATGGTGTAAAACGTGAGTACTTCCAGATGTTTTGGAATAGATACAAGGTTGACCTGGCTTTTGTGCAGGAATACAATTTTAAACTTGGTCGTGAATTAGAGGTGCCTGGGTACCAGGATTATGTGTTGCCGTCTGAGCGTTTAAAAGGAGGAGTGGGTGTGTTGATCAGGGAGGTGAGCGCGTTTGTATTGCACAGAAAAGAGGTGGGGAGGGGGGAGAGTATTACATGTGGAAGGATGGTGGATGGGAGAGAGAGTGGTATTTGTGTGTGTGTATGCCCCAGCAGAAAGTGATGTGAAAGTAAAGATGGATTTTGTGTAGGAGGAACTTGTGAACTTCATACGCACGTTACCGTCTGTGGCGATTGTGTGGGGATTCGAATTGTGTAGTTAAGAGGGCAGACGTGGAACCCAGAGGAGCGGGATATTTTTCCTCAGTCTTAGGGGGCCTGTTTAGAGATTTTCAGTTACATGATGCTTTTAGGGGAGGTCTGTTGGAGGTGGAACATACTTTTATGAGGCGGGGATATGCGGCTCGTTTGGACAGGATATATTTATCTCAGAGGGTATTGGTAGAGTCTTTTAAAACTATTGAGATGGTGTCATCCGATCATAGGGTGGTAATAGTGGAGGTGGGGTGGGAAGCTTTGGCTCATAGGCAGGGAAGCTATTGTAAACTGAATACGATGGTTTTGGGGGATGGAGAAGGAGTGGAAGGTTTTGCAGTATTTTGGGAACAGCTCCATGTGGAGGGAAGGACTGAGGAGGATGTGGTAGGATGGTGGGATAGTGTGGCTAAGGGAAGAATACGTCAATTTTATGTGAGGGAGGGCAAATGCATTAAACAATTGCGGTATGGATTGTCAAATTATTTAGAATCTAGATTACGGGATTGTTATGCGGGAGGGCCGGTGGCGGGGGATCACCCCATGGAAGAAATACAAATGTTGAAGGACAGGATAAGGGATTTGCAAGAAGAGCATTTTGCAGTGGTATGGGTACAAGCGTGGCTGGACCAAGTACTCTGGGGTGACAAGCCATCGGCTTGTGTGCTGCAAAGACAGAAGGTATGACAGCAAACGACTACAATACCGGGATTGCAAGTCATTTCTTCGGTGGGGGATTTTTGAGAGGGTCAGGTATTACAGGAAACAACTGGGATGAGTGCATATGCAGATAGATGGTTTGAGGAGTACGGGAAAAGTAGTTGTGTGGACGGCAAGGTTCTTGGGCAGGTATGTGAGTACGTGCCAGGCAAACTGGGGAGGAGTGATTGGGAGGCACTGGGTGAGGTCATTGAGGAGGAGGAAATACGGAGAGCCCTTATGGACATGAGGAAGGGAAAGGTGCCAAGGATAGATGGTTTACCAAGCGAATTTTATGTACAACACTGGGGTCTGCTAAGGGGTTTCCTAGTAAGGTTAATGAATGCCATGAAAGACGGAGGTAAGATGGGAGAATCATAGGCAACGGTGGTGGTGGTGTTGGTCCCGAAGTGTAAAAAGCAGATTACCATTCAGAATTACCTAGCCATTTCGTTGCTTTGTGCTGATTATAAGCTGTTCGCTTAAATGTGTTGTAGGGAGGGTGGTGTTTGAGTCTCACTTTGGGTTGCTGGGTAGGTCAATGATTGAGTGCCATGAGATCATAAAGGGGTTCGGGCTCTGGTGGCCTGGTGGTTAAAGCTCTCGCTTCACAGCGAGGGCCTGGGTTCGATTCCCTGCCAGAGTAGAAACATTGGGCGTGTTTCTCTCCACCTGTTGCCTATGTTCCCCATCAGTAAAATAGGTACCTGGGTGTTAGTCGACTGGTGTGGGTCGCATCCGGGGACACTGACCTAATTTGCCCGAAATGTTCAGCATAACAAGGGGAGTTTCTATATAGTAGTATGTCATTGATGTCAGCTAGGACTGTATACCATGTACATGTACTTGTAGTAAATAAAGATATTATTATTATTATAAGGTTATGTTGTGATAGAAACACAGGCCTTATCTCTAGGCTTTATTGAACATAGAATCTTCATAGTACTTCTGCAACAACAAAATATAATGACTAGTACATCTAATAATGGCTTCTACAGGGATGGTGATGTCTTGCATATGTCAAGAGAAAAGTTATAACTACAGGCCACATATTTAAACTCACCATGTAATCTGCATCGGTGATAAATGGATAAAGTAGGAGAGAATCACA
The DNA here is from genome assembly GCF_038502225.1 of Cherax quadricarinatus. Lineage (NCBI taxonomy): Eukaryota > Metazoa > Arthropoda > Malacostraca > Decapoda > Parastacidae > Cherax > Cherax quadricarinatus. The sequence continues at coordinate 16,763 of NW_027199863.1, read as the reverse complement.
CACCATATGTTGGTGCCCATGACGCACGCCAAACTGTTGTTGTTGTTAAGGGCCCCTAGAGGTGGTGCAGTATTATCCTGCTGCTGCTCCCCACAGGACCAGTATCACTACAATCTCCCCCTTCTAAAATATCAGAGACAGTAATCTCCCAAACTGTTAGGTGGGCGACGTACACGTCCCGACCTTCGTAGCCCTTGAGCCTCTTCACCAGGTTCGATATTTTCCAGCGGGGTTTGATTAACTGCTGGAGCAGAATCCTCTATTTCCATAGGGGTAGTCTCAAGGGGCTTTCCAGGAGAAAACGAAGCATCTTTCACATCTATTGGTGTATCTTGAGATTCCACACTAATAGGGATTTCAACTGGGGCTAAATGTCTTGTAGATACTGTAGTCTCTTCACCATTTTGGTAGCGAATGTGGGCGTAATGTGGATTAGCTTGCAGGAGCTCTACCTCTTCCACTAAAGGATCCGTCTTGTTCATCCTACGGTGACTCTTCAGGAGAACGGGTCCAGGATGACATAACCAAGTGGGCACGGAGGCTCCCGTAGAGGAACGACGTGAATAGTTGAGGAGTCTTTCATGAGGGGTTGCATTAGTAGCTGTGCACAGCAGTGATCTAATAGAGTGAAGAGCATCAGGTAGGACAGTTTGCCAGTGTTGAACAGGTAGATTGCGCGACTTTAATGTCATTGTAACTGCCTTCCATATAGTACCATTGAACCGCTCCACTTGACCATTGCCTTGAGGGTTGTAGCTTGTTGTTCTGCTGCAGGCAATACCTTTGCTAGCCAAAAACTCCTGAAGTTCGTTACTCATGAACGAGGATCCCCTGTCTGAATGGATATAAGCTGGCATACCAAAAATAGAGAACAACTGTGAAAGACAACTAATAACAGTTGAAGCAGCCATATTTGCACAGGGGAATACAAAGGGAAACCTTGAATATTCATCTACTATGTTAAGGAAATACCTATTCTGATTTGTGCTTGGTAGAGGTCCTTTGAAATCTATATTCAATCTTTCGAAAGGCTGGGTGGATTTTATGAGATGAGTCTTCTCTGGCTGATGAAAGTTTGGCTTGCACTCTGCACATACTCTGCATGCTCTGATCACTTGTCGCACATCTTCCACTGAGTAGGGCATGTTCTTTGATTTGACAAAATGGTACAGGCGTGTAACTCCTGGGTGACACAAAGCCTTGTGGAGAGCTGAGAGTGATTGCAAATCATGACATGCTGCTCCACAGTGGGACCTAGAGAATGCATCAGGTGAGATGTTCTCTTGACCCGGTCGGTACAGAATATCAAAGTCATAACACGATAGTTCCATCCTCCAGCGTAATATCTTGTCATTCTTTATCCTACTTTTGTGCCTCTTGTCGAACATATACATCACGGACCGTTGGTCAGTCCTTATGGTGAAATGTCTACCAGTTAAATAATGCCTCCAGTGGCGAACTGCTTCTATGATGGCCTGGGCTTCCTTTTCTACAGCAGCATAACATTTCTCTGATCCTTGAAAAGTTCTCGAAAAGAAGGCTACTGGTCGTCCTGCCTGAGATAAGACTGCAGCAATGGCAATGTCAGATGCATCCGTTTCCACTTCGAATGGTAGGGACTCATCAATGGCTTGAACTACTGAGTTTTCAATGTCCTGTTTGAGAGTATGGAAAGCGGCTTCTGCTTCCTTTGTCACAGGAAATGTGGTAGCACTCAATGGGCGGACTTTACTTGAATAGTTGTAGATCCATTGTGAGTAATAAGCAAAGAGACCAAGAGTTCTTCGGAGTGACTTTTTGTCTTGAGGCATTGGAAGTTCCCGTAGAGGTCGTAGTCGTTCAGGGTCTGGGAATATTGAACCTCCTTCCACTACATAACCAAGGATGCTAAGCCTTTTAGTTGAAAAAGTGCACTTTTCCTCATTGTAACTGATATTTTTCTTCTTGGCGGCTTCCAAAAACTTATCAAGGTTTGCATCATGTTCCTCCTGGGTCTTGCCACAAATGGTAACATTATCTAAATACGCGTAAGTTCCCATGAGTTGCTCTTCCTGAATGAGTGAATCCATAATTCGTTGGAAGCAGGCTACCCCATTGGTGACTCCAAAAGGGACTCTGGTAAACTGATACAGGCCATCACTAGCCTGAAACGCTGTGTATGGTTTATCTTCATTCCTTATAGGGACTTGATGATAGGCACTCTGCAGATCAATTGTGCTAAACACGTAGTACTGAGCAATTTTGTTCACTGTATCGTCAATTCGAGGTAGAGGGTACCCATCAAGAAGTGTAAATTTGTTGATTGTCTCAGAGTAATCGATAGCCAGTCTCCGTTTCCTATAACCATCTTTAACAACAACAACCTGTGCACGCCAAGGGGAATCACTCGGTTCTATAATACCCTCCTTCAGCAGCCTCTGAGTTTCTTTCTCAATGAACATCCGATCCTCATAAGAATAGCGGCGTGACTTAGCTGATATAGGATGGCAATCCGCGGTAAGATTTGCAAACAGCTTTGGTGGGTCTACCCTTAAAGTGCTAAGTCCACAGACAACAAGAGGAGGCAGTTCACCTCCATATGTTAAGGTGACACTACCATGCAGCTTCTGAAAGTCCTGACCAAGGATAACATCAGAGCACAGTTGTGGCAGAATAGCTAAATGTACATCTTGATAATCCTTTCCATTAACTCTGAGATTTACCTTACAAAACCCTAAGGTCTGAATAGAGAGAGATGTTGATGCCATGGAAACGGTACCTGATGAGTGATGTAGAGTCAAGGAGAGCCGTTTAACTAAGTCAAGGTTGATGAAACTCTCTGAGCTGCCACTATCAATAAGACCATCTACTTCTGTTCCTTTGATGAATACTTTCACAACTGCCTTTGACAGTGAATTTGGAGTAGCCGCAGAAGTCACTGTTGCTAGAGTCGCATGATCACTGGAATGTGTGGAGGCACTAGCTCTTGTTGATGCATTAGCACGACATACTTTAGCAAAGTGACCTTTCTTGTGGCATTTATGGCACATTGCTTCACGAGCAGGACACTTTGGACGTGGATGTCTTGAAAAACCACAAAAGAAACACACCGTACCTGCTGCTGCTGTCACTGAGGCAGGTTCCCCAGTAACTTCATTGCAAGAGTCTTGGTCAGGAATTGCAGCACTTACCACTCGAGAAGGCTGAGTGGTACTGTATACTTCAGAATTCTTCTGGGCTGAATCTAGAGCTCTTGCCTGGTCAAAGGCAGCGGCTAAGTCGAGAGTTTTATTCTCCAATAAACGCTGCCTTATTATTGGTGATTGCAGGCCACTGATAAAAGCATCCCTGATGGACTCTTCACAATACTGAGCAGCTGTCACTGCTTGGAAGTGACAGTCCTTACCTAAAATTTTCAGTGCTTGAAAGTATTCCTCTAAGGACTCATCAATCTGCTGGCGGCGAGTTGCAAGGCGATAGCGTGCAAAGATTTCATTTGTAGGTTTAATATACTGAGACTTGAGGGTTTTGATAGCATCTTCGTAGGTATTACACTCAGAAATAGCCTCATATATCTTAGGTGACACAAAATTGATGAGCAGACTTAGTTTATCTAGATCTTCTTTAGGAAGGGCTCCCAAGAAGTTTTCGAAAGTCTTAAACCAGTGCTTCCATTCCTGAGCAGCCGTTGAAAAGCTGGGGTCACAGTCTAGCCTCTCAGGTTTCAGTAAACGCTCCATGTTGTGATGTAGTCTAGCGCAGGATCACCACCAGGTAGCCCAGGATTCTATGTTCAATAAATTGTTGTGATAGAAACACAGGCCTTATCTCTAGGCTTTATTGAACATAGAATCTTCATAGTACTTCTGCAACAACAAAATATAATGACTAGTACATCTAATAATGGCTTCTACAGGGATGGTGATGTCTTGCATATGTCAAGAGAAAAGTTATAACTACAGGCCACATATTTAAACTCACCATGTAATCTGCATCGGTGATAAATGGATAAAGTAGGAGAGAATCACACACCATATGTTGGTGCCCATGACGCACGCCAAACTGTTGTTGTTGTTAAGGGCCCCTAGAGGTGGTGCAGTATTATCCTGCTGCTGCTCCCCACAGGACCAGTATCACTACACGCCTATGGTAACAATCAATATCATGCACGGTGGTGGATTTAATACACTACCACTGACACTTCACCCCCCCACATGCCTAGTAACTGTCTGCCGTCACCACTCATAACCACCAACAGTCAATGATGGTAATTAGCGTCTTATAATATATAACACCCTAAAAACACGCTGTATACATAAACCTACCAAAATAAATAAATTTACACAATGTTCCCTACTGCAGACAGATTATTTACACTGCCGGAGATAATCTATACATCACATCCTACAGAGAATGGACAACATTAGATATCTTAAATAATTATGACATGTGTTTCGCATGACCTGGTATTACAGATATTGCTTACACCCCTACCCCCCCAAGTGAAAACTGTCCAGTTTCACCTGGCTATACACAAGATCAAAAACTCATTCACTTAATCATATATAATGAACTTGTGAAAAACATCTGTAACAATATATAAGCAAGAACACCCCAGGCAAGATCTTACATTATATATACAATACCAAAACGTGCCACTAGTTAAAAAACAGGTAAGAATGCCTCATTATTATGACAAGTTGCATTTATCATTTTAAATTATGCACAACTACATATATAGGTAGACACGTATGGTTACAGGTTACAAAATCTCTACTAGCAAGACTCAGGTCCAGTCACAAATGCTGTATTCCTCCCAAACCACACAATCCACACCCTACCACTAAATACCCTATGATACAATCAAAATGTTTATATACAAACATGCTTACGTACATCCTTACAAAACATGAAGGTGTTCACAATAACACCAACACACATTACATTGGATATCAAAATACATAATTATGGAGATAAGGTTATAACATAATGTCACCTCAACCAGGTGACAATAACTGCCAATGATAATATTTCTTGCACCTCAGAAAAAGTGTATTAGTTCAACAACTCTCACACCCATCAAAACACATACATCCTTAGCAACTGTCAACCCCAGGAGGCGACCCCGTTTCATACCCCTGACATCCCTTCCCACAGTAGCATACACCATCCCTATCCTACCCCTCCTTCCTGATTTACAAGTCTAATAATACCCCTAACGTTAGTTCTCTGTATCCCTCTGGAAAATTCCTTTCCCACCTCCGCCCATAAATATCCCTGTTTCGACATAATGTTTTATTAAACATAACCGCTAATACCAACTGCTTCACCTCGCTAACACCTTTCCCCCGCATTCCCCATGGTATGTAAATATAATCTACCATAATGTACCCCACACCACTAATAATACTCTCATCCATACCCCCCACGTCAAGACTTAATGCCCGCAGAACAGAAATGCCTTTACTCCTTATCCTATGCAGCACCCTGCTCAACCAACCCCTGACGCTCCCCATCCCTTCACAAAAATACACTACGTGGAACGCTGAATCCTCCCCTCCACATATACTACAGACCCCCCTTCCCTCAACCACCCGTCTATCCCGTAAAACCACACCCGACGGTAAAATCCCATGCAAAAAACGATACATCACCTCATACCCATGGGGTTGCAACCTTAACCTACTGAACCTACCCCATATACTTCCCCAGTCATACATGGGGAAAATCCCCTCCACCAGTGCCACTACCCTCCCCACTAACATCCTACACAGCCTACCTATTTTTACCTTCCCCAGATCCCGAGCCAACACCAGAGCCCTCAAAACAGTTTCACACTCACGCAACTCAACCCCAGAATACATATGTTTCAATCTACCCACACCCTCCATCATCACCTCCCTCTTAATGAAGATACATTTGACCCTCCACTTTAAATCCATCAAACCCAACCCCCCCTAATGCACAGGTAACATTACCACATCCCTTTTAAGCCAATCACAGCCCGAACCCCACAGGAATTTAAAAACCTGTCTAAGTATATTTGCAATTGCCGTCCCAGTTAAAGGGAACACGGCTGCCACGTGCCAAACCTTACTATACAATAAGACGTTAATAACAATGGCACGCTGCACAAGGGTCAAATGATAAGGCCGCAATGCTCCCAAGCGACCCAGAATCCTGTCTACCAACCTAACCGAGTTTTCCACACGTGCAACATCCAGATCATCTGCATAGATAAGACCACAAATTTTTAACGAAGTCACCCGCTTCGTCACAACTACACTACCCCACTCAACCCTCCCCACCCAAGCTCCTAACCCCATGACCATGGACTTCTCTGAATTCACTCTCATACCAGTTGCACCTGCGAACATGTTGACTACCCCATCTAAGGCGTCCATTGACATCCCCTCCCTAACCAGAACAGTAGTATCATCTACATACCCTATTAGAACTGGCCAAACCCTCCCAACTCCACTCCCTTCACCCTCACTAATGCCCATTTGCTGCTCCACCATTCTATAAAAGGGGTCCTGTATGCACGCAAACAAAAGCTGTGACATAGGACACCCCTGTCTAAGTCCCCTACCCATTACAATCCTCCCCCCCAATCTTCCATTAATCTGTACCCTCGCCATTGCCCCACGATATAACGCATCTACCCATCCCACTATTTCTTCCCCAAAACCCTGTCCCCTAAGGATAGCTCTCAATGCTTCTCGCTCCACTCTATCATATGCTCCTTGCCAGTCTAGAGCAACCAAACCCCCCCTTCCCCTCTTTTTCTACCACGAAATCCTGTAGTAACCCATGCCCCTCCACCATAGACCTCCCTGGCAACCCAAACTGAGTTCTCGATACGACCCACCCTACTACACACTTAAACCTATTTCCTAAAATCTTAGCAAACAACTTATAATCCATGCATAACAACGATATTGCCCGGTAGTCCCTAAGTGTATGCTGTCCCTTACCATTCAGTACCAAGACTACTACAGCCGTTGCCTGCTTTTCTCCCAACTTGCCCCTCTTCTTCATCAAATTTAATAACCTTACAAAAAAAACCCTCATTAGCTCCCAATGCCATTGATAAAACTCTGCTGGTAGTCCATCGATTCCCGGCGCTTTGCCCTTTCGCATTTCACTTAAAGCTCTCCATATTTCCTCCTCAGTTATTTCCCCACCCAGTGCTTCCCTATCACTGTTTCCCAACCGACATATCACACTCCCACACACCTGTTCTAAATCCCCAGCTCCTACCCCTTCCTCTTGCCAATACTGCTCGTGCCACTTATCCACAAACACCCCCATCCCATCTGTAGTTTGTATAACCTGACCCACCCTATACCCACCCACTGACTCATGAACCTCCAACGATGGAATAGCTGTTGCCTGCTGTCGTTTTCGCCTACTCAATACACATGACAACGGCCTATCTTCCCATAACACCTCCTCCACCCCCACCATTACTCTCACTGCTTGGAACCTCTCATCCAACCTCTCATCCTGGATTTCATGCAACCTTCCCTTAATTACCATAATGTCGTCCATAGGATAAGTACCCTCCACCGCCCCCCTTACATAACAACCCCTTAACCTGTCCTCCAAATAGTTAATGAGCCCATATTTTGAAGAATTGATTCGTTTCCCTTCCCGCATGTAATAATGCCGAATCCGTTCCTTAGCCACACCATCCCACCACGTCACCACATCCTTCACCCCTTTTACCTCCTCACTTAACCCCTCCCACAGTGCTGTAAAACCCTCCTACCCCTCCTCATCTTCTAACACACTTGTATTTAACTTCCAGTATCCCCTAGAGATACTAGCTAATGACTCCCACTCCACCTCTGCCACTACTGCCCGATGATCTGAAAAAGCTACTTCTATTGTACGGACAAACTTTGACAAAACCCCTTGAGATATGTACAACCTATCTAACCTAGCCACATAACCCCTCCTCACGAAAGTATGCTCTACCTCCCCACCTACCACATCCCTCAACTGAACATCCACCAAGAGATTTTGTAAGGCTGCTGACATGTGCCCCGCCCCTTGTGGTTCCACATCAGCCCTCCTAATTACACAATTCCAGTCCCCACCAATGATGGCCACTGCAGGTAAACCGCGTAAGGCGAAAACTAGATCATCACATACAAAATCCCTCTTTACTTTCATATCGTTTTCCGCTGGCGCATACACACTTACAAAGGTTACCCTCTGCCCCATCCACCACCCATCCACACGCAACACCCTCCCCCCCTCACTTCGTATCAACACAAATGGGCTCGCCTCCTTTATCAATAAACCCACACCACCTTTCAAACATGCAGATGGCAGAGTCAAAACCTTAAACCCTGCCACCTCTAGCACTCTTCCCTCCCTGAAATTGTGCTCCTGTAGAAACACGACTTCCACTTTATATTTACACAGGAGCATATGAAAACATTCCCTCTTCACTCTATTATACAGTCCATTCACATTCACAGTCATACACCTAAGGCCTTCTTAAAATTTCCAATTCTTCCTCCTCTCATCCTTCCCAGGGCCTCCTGCCCCAGGGTCAACTCATGATTTCACACCATCCACCCTGCCCCCCTTCTTTCGATACCTCTTATCCTGGCTACCTCGAGAAAATTCATCCTTCCTCCCAGACCTCTGTGCTGGCGTCAGGACGTCTTCTGAGTCTGACTCCGCAGCTCTCTTCCTCGTGATGCCCTCCACTCCCATGCTATCTTTCGAGGATTCCTCACAATGAACTTCAACCTCCACTGTTTCATGTTGCACAGAGCACAGTGACTCCTCTCTGTGCCTGCTGATCTCCTCCTTCCTTCCTATGCACGTCCTGACACTCTCTCCTTGCAACTCAGAGACGTTCTCCCGTACAGGGACGTCATCCCCCCAGATGAAGTTAAAGTTTTCAAAACCTAGTCCAGCTCTTCCTCCAGTGCCATCACCTCCTGCTGCACAAGCACTTCCTCCCCTGTCACCGGCAAAGTGGCCATTTCTGGCTCAACACAACTCATGGCATGCCCATCATTCACCACAATGGTATCTTCAACTATCTCACTCCACAGACGGCCACTCCGTCGTTTGCCCGAGGGGCTCTCCACGACAGCATCCACACCTGTAACTGGTGCTCCACCAGTTTGCGCCATCCCCTTCCTCTGTTGCACACACGCCACCGCCATGTGATCGTACTCCCCACACAGCCTGCACATACGTCGTTGCCCAGCATAAGACACAAGAATCTGGGTCCAGAACTCCTTCATCACAACGTAAGACGTGATTGGATGCCTCAGAGTCATTTTAATGGAAAATGTACCCTCCGGACGTCCAATGTATGCACCTGCCGCCCACTTGCCTTGGGTTGCCAGATGCAAGGTACCATATGCCTCAAATACGTTCCTTATGTCAGCCTCGTCAGCCTCAAAGGGGACGTTGCGCAACTTCACCCATGTAAAATGTCGAGAGACGTCTATGAGATGCACTCTTACAGCCGGAGTTGCATCTAAGCTCACATGCTGGAATTTTGTCACCAACGACTCATACACAGCCGTCGAATTCAACTTAACGAACATCCTGAAGGCCCCATTCAGGGCTACACCATAAACCTCTTCGTCCTGTATTCCGTAAGTCTCTCTGATGATCGTCGGTAGTAGCACTTGTGCCGTAGAGGGGGAAATCGCCCCACGAAGCAGCTCAATGCCGACAGTATTCACTCTACGCCGTACACTCAGCGCCATGTTGTTGCTATGAGAGCTCGCCTGAAAACAGCAGAGGGGTGCAGAGCACAACCGCGCTCCACCGCAGTCAGGCAGCTCTTGCATTTTAAGCCTGAACTTCACGTTATGCAATGTTATGAAAGTTTGTTTTTCATGGTTGTTGTTACATTAATATTGATATTATATATTGTTGGTGTATATTCTTCTGCTTATAAAGGTGTATGTGTATAGGAATGTATTGTTCATATCTGTTTTAGTCTGTATTTTATGTTTTGTGTTTTGTTGTTCATGCATCACCAACTGTTGGGAAATACTCATTAAGTTTTTGATGAGGTCAGGGTATGACCCTAAATGTTAGGATAATTAAGGTATGTTTCTTACAACGGTGAATATAAATATTTTAAGGGGGGGGAGTGTCAGCCGTGTGTCAGCACTGGCAATAATAATTATTGTTAAAGGAGAGGTTCGTAGGATATGTTGTGGGTTGTGTATATGGTTGTATTATGACCATTATCTATAGTGTTTATTTTCTGTACTGGGATTGTGTAATAGAGGTTACTGTTAATATCTAGTATAGTTTTTAATTTTATTATACTCTTACACATTCTTGTATTTGTTCTGTTTTAAGTAAAAAAAAAGCCCCCTTGGGGCGGGGATGGCAGACCAGAGAGGCCTAGCTTGTGGCTAGGCCTGGGGACAGTTGGTCCCAAAGATGAGGAGGTACTTGTGCCTCCTCCCATGGGAGACTTAGGTCTCAGACACTCCCTAAAGAGGGAGCCAAGGCCGGGCCACCACTTGGAAAAGGCCCGGGCCGGGAGAATACCGGCTAATCTTTAATAATAATAAGACAAGGAATGCTGCCTCCTCGCCCACAGTTAAGCAAAACCTCATTATTATATCAGAATAACTGGCCAATTAGGTGTTAAAACAGAACAGGTACTGTGGACATTACAAGGATCTCCAGTGACCAGCAATAACCTGGGTAAGTGATGGCCTTACGTCGACATGGGTAACCCCTTCCCCCGTTTTGCTAATCAGTCTAATATATCCATACTGTCCACAACTAATTTTTTTTTTATATATTTTATTTAAAACAATACAATACATTAAATAGATAAAAGAACCTAGTATCAGTTCTTACCCAGAATTATAAGTTACATTGTCAATATACACACAGACGTTTAACTCAAAGTTCAATTCAAATTCAAATTCAAAGTTTATTCTCTATAAGGATTACAATGTTGAGTTTACACATGTAGTACAGAGTGTACCCTAGATACCTGGCTAGGCCGGGCTATTAGTTTTATTCAAATGTTTTTTTTTTTATTATGGCTAAGTGACCGGTCCCCTATACATTTTTTTTTTTTTCGCCGGTATTCTCCCGGCCCGGGTCTTTTCCAAGTAGTGGTGACCCGGCCTTGGCTCCCTATCTGGGGAGTACCTTGAGACGTAAGTCTCCCATAGGAGGTACAAGTACCCCTTCATCTTTGTGACCAACTGTCCCCAGGCCTAGCCACATCCCCCGCCCTCACGGAGCTCGTAGGGAGAAGCTAGGCCTCTGGTCTGCCATCTACCCCGCCTCAAAGGGGCTCGTGGGGATGGCAGTCTTATGAGCTGCAGGTGGTAACAAGCTCAGGCCTTCCACCTATACATTATATCCCATGTACCTATGTTAAGCAAGATTACACAAGACTACATTACAATAAGCATTATAATTATTATTAACAAAGAAGCATCAAACCTACAATATGCATTTATTATACCTGGAGTTTACCTGGAGAGAGTTCCGGGGGTCAACGCCCCCGCGGCCCGGTCTGTGACCAGGCCTCCTGGTGGATCAGAGCCTGATCAACCAGGCTGTTGCTGCTGGCTGCACGCAAACCAACGTACGAGCCACAGCCCGGCTGATCCGGAACTGACTTTAGGTGCTTGTCCAGTGCCAGCTTGAAGACTGCCAGGGGTCTGTTGGTAATCCCCCTTATGTGTGCTGGGAGGCAGTTGAACAGTCTCGGGCCCCTGACACTTATTGTATGGTCTCTTAACGTGCTAGTGACACCCCTGCTTTTTATTGGGGGGATGGTGCATCGTCTGCCAAGTCTTTTGCTTTCGTAGTGAGTGATTTTCGTGTGCAAGTTCGGTACTAGTCCCTCTAGGATTTTCCAGGTGTATATAATCATGTATCTCTCCCTCCTGCGTTCCAGGGAATACAGGTTAGGAACCTCAAGCGCTCCCAGTAATTGAGGTGTTTTATCTCCGTTATGCGCGCCGTGAAAGTTCTCTGTACATTTTCTAGGTCGGCAATTTCACCTGCCTTGAAAGGTGCTGTTAGTGTGCAGCAATATTCCAGCCTAGATAGAACAAGTGACCTGAAGAGTGTCATCATGGGCTTGGCCTCCCTAGTTTTGAAGGTTCTCATTATCCATCCTGTCATTTTTCTAGCAGATGCGATTGATACAATGTTATGGTCCTTGAAGGTGAGATCCTCCGACATGATCACTCCCAGGTCTTTGACGTTGGTGTTTCGCTCTATTTTGTGGCCAGAATTTGTTTTGTACAAATTATAGTCCACAAGTAATTAGCAGCGCCGTACTTGTGGGTGCTATCCACTTCTAAGTTAGAGTACTGGTCTAGGATAAGATAAGATTTAAGATTTCGTTCGGATTTTTAACCCCGGAGGGTTAACCACCCAGGATAACCCAAGAAAGTCAGTGCGTCATCGAGGACTGTCTAACTTATTTCCATTGGGGTCCTTAATCTTGTCCCCCAGGATGCGACCCACACCAGTCGACTAACACCCAGGTATCTATTTACTGCTAGGTGAACAGGACAACAGGTGTAAGGAAACGTGTCAAATGTTTCCACCCGCCGGATAGATATATGTGTGAGGTCGAAGGGCCGCTTGTAGCGACCAGGAGTGTCTAAAGTTTCTCACACGTCTACATGGAGGTAATTACTGTAAACAATATATAGTTGTTACCTCTCAACGAGAATATTTGTATGAATGTAATTACAAAGTTCATGCAAGTAACCTTATAAAATTTCCATACTCGGATCCAACCTAATTTTCTCTCCATCTTCCAGTTACTCCATCACTTTCATTCAAGTAATTAACGTTAATTCCTGATAATAATAAATAAAACAAAAGTAAGACATTTATAAAATATAAAATTATAACCTCGTAGAAGGTTTTCAAAAATTATGATTAGAAAAAAGAACACAGACTCTCTGAAGGCAATTTTTATTTATAATAAATATATATTTTTTTTTAACAAACAGCAAAATTTTATATAAATACTTTTTTATTTCTTAAATTATTATAATATTTTTTCAGTACTTTCTATAATTTTAAACAGTACGTTTAATTTTAACAGTATTTCTTAGTTTCTATAAGAGTTTTGTAAATAATTATATGTATATAAGTAATACATGTAAAAATATTATTGTTTACCTTCCTCGCGAAAATAAATACATTTTCAGGACTAACTAATGTTAACCCTTAAATGGTCCAAACGTATATAGTAGTAGACGTTTTTTCAATACATGTATTTGAAAGTATGTAAAAAAGACATAGATCTACTTTTGGAGCACTACGGATATGAACGTCGATCTATTTGGACCGTTTAAGGGTTAAAGCAACTTGTTAAAGCACATCGACACCATGCCTAACGCTTCTAGGGTAGGGTAGGTGCCTGAGCCCGAGCTTTTAGCTCATAAGACTGTCATTCCCATTAGCCCCCTTGGGGCGGGGATGGCAGACCAGAGAGGCCTAGCTTGTGGCTAGGCCTGGGGACAGTTGGTCCCAAAGATGAGGAGGTACTTGTGCCTCCTCCCATGGGAGACTTAGGCTCAGACAATCCCTAAAGAGGGAGCCAAGGCCGGGCCACCACTTGGAAAAGCCCCGGGCCGGGAGAATACCGGCTAATCTTTAATAATAATAATAATAATTGTTAAAGCAACTACTCAAAGAAGAAATTTCTGGCCTAGCTGGCAGTAATAAGTTATCACAAGTTATATACACTGATGGATCTAAGTCAGTGATCTCTTCACTTTCGGGCCGAGAGGTTGTGCTGTGCAGTAGTTCCTTATTTGCTGCCTCTTTGAGGTCGAGTGTGTGAACCCAAACCTGTTGGAGCTACCCAACAGAATTACATGATATGAACAACACTTTTATATACACATCCCTCGAAATGGTACTTAATAATCGAAACATCAGTGGGGTGATAACGTCTACGTCAGCCCAGGTGTTGATGCCAACGATTATACGAGAGGCGTACCACATCAGGGACGAGGACTTATATGGAGTGGCACTGAATGGTGCATATAGAATGTTTGTGAAAGAGCTAACAGCTCAAGTGTATGAGTTGTTGGTGGTCAATTTTACTTTTGTACATTAAACATTATTTTATACTTCCCATAACATTTTGTTGCCAAATTTTCAAGTTTTTATATTCAACCCCAACCTTTATATTATCCTTGTACCTGTGTACCTGGGTACCTGTCTACCATCTTACTATCATATTATAACCAAGACATTACCATTGTGATTTTTTACTATTATTCTTTTGGTACTTTAATTGTGAATTTTATTTTGTCAATTTAAATCTATAGTTATAATCTTGATCTTGTCAACAATCTATACCAGACTCTAGTGCAATTGCAAGTACCATTTCAAATTGTATTTTTATATTATAAGTTTATATTATAATTCCTACCATCTGTCCATTTAACTTTGCTTACCATTACTTAATTTTAGTCCCTTATATATTTTCTCCTTTATTTTAGCTTTATATAACTACCCTAGTTTATATATTCACAATTGTTAAAATAATCAAGGTGCTATTCTCAGGTGCTAAAGTAGAATAAGTTCACAATTTTGCCATTATATTCCAAAGCTCATTTATTTGATTACCACTTTATTGTTCACCACAACCTATATTAGTCCCTTTTTATTATAATTTTAAACTATAATTCTAACTTTAAAAAATTATCTTTATAGTACTACCTACTATCATATTCCCAAGCTCTATTATATGATCATCACTTTATTTGTATTAGTCCCTTAGCTCATTATTTTACATTTGTTAAATAATTCAGGTGCTATTTTTTAGCTTAAGACTATTTACTTTGTTTTATACTTAATTCTAACTATAGATTCACTACAAATCTTATGATTACAAGCATTGATCCTGATACCAACCTCTTATTTAATGACTTAAATGAATCAAACAGTTACAGTAATTACTACACTGCAGAACAATCAAAGGCACTTCTCAGAGCCAACAACAACATAACTATCTTTAACTACAATATCAGATCTTTAAGCAAGCATTACGATGACCTCATAGCATTACTAAATTCCTTACATGCCAATATGTCCATCATTACACTAACTGAAACCTGGCTAAAGCCTGATAGTACAGATGTCTATGCCATTCCTGGTTACACAGCCATACACAACTGTAGGCCAGACCAACAAGGGGGTGGCACAGCCATATACTACTCAGACCAACTAGAATGTATCACTAATACTTGCACAAGGGATGAACATGGGGAATATATAATAGCTAAATTCAAATCCAAATACCTACAAAAACCTCTCACATTGATAAACATCTACAGAGTTCCACAGTCAAACATTAGCCAATTTAGTCAAAATCTAGGAAGTATGATAACTGATGAACGCATGAACAAAGATCACTTACTACTCTCAGGTGATTTCAATATAAATCTCCTGCAAGACCAGGACCCACACGTTACTGAATTCACAAACACAATGAGTAACTGTATGTTACTACCAACAGTAACAAAACCTACCTGGAGTTTACCTGGAGAGAGTTCCGGGGGTCAACGCCCCCGCGGCCCGGTCTGAGACCAGGCCTCCTGGTGGATCAGAGCCTGATCAACCAGGCTGTTGCTGCTGGCTGCACGCAAACCAACATACGAGCCACAGCCCGGCTGATCCGGAACTGACTTTAGGTGCTTGTCCAGTGCCAGCTTGAAGACTGCCAGGGGTCTGTTGGTAATCCCCCTTATGTGTGCTGGGAGGCAGTTGAACAGTCTCGGGCCCCTGACACTTATTGTATGGTCTCTTAACGTGCTAGTGACACCCCTGCTTTTCATTGGGGGGATGGTGCATCGTCTGCCAAGTCTTTTGCTTTCGTAATGAGTGATTTTCGTGTGCAAGTTCGGTACTAGTCCCTCTAGGATTTTCCAGGTGTATATAATCATGTATCTCTCCCTCCTGCGTTCCAGGGAATACAGGTTTAGGAACCTCAAGTGCTCCCAATAATTGAGGTGTTTTATCTCCGTTATGCGCGCCGTGAAAGTTCTCTGTACATTTTCTAGGTCGGCAATTTCACCTGCCTTGAAAGGTGCTGTTAGTGTGCAGCAATATTCCAGCCTAGATAGAACAAGTGACCTGAAGAGTGTCATCATGGGCTTGGCCTCCCTAGTTTTGAAGGTTCTCATTATCCATCCTGTCATTTTTCTAGCAGATGCGATTGATACAATGTTATGGTCCTTGAAGGTGAGATCCTCCGACATGATCACTCCCAGGTCTTTGACGTTGGTGTTTCGCTCTATTTTGTGGCCAGAATTTGTTTTGTACTCTGATGAAGATTTAATTTCCTCATGTTTACCATATCTGAGTAATTGAAATTTCTGCAATGGAAGACACTGTCATGCAGATTCGGGTGTCATCTGCAAAGGAAGACACGGTGCTGTGGCTGACATCCTTGTCTATGTCGGATATAAGGATGAGGAACAAGATGGGAGCGAGTACTGTGCCTTGTGGAACAGAGCTTTTCACCGTAGCTGCCTCGGACTTTACTCTGTTGACGACTACTCTCTGTGTTCTGTTAGTGAGGAAATTATAGATCCAACGACCGACTTTTCCTGTTATTCCTTTAGCACGCATTTTGTGCGCTATTACGCCATGGTCACACTTGTCGAAGGCTTTTGCAAAGTCTGTATATATTACATCTGCATTCTTTTTGTCTTCTAGTGCATTTAGGACCTTGTCGTAGTGGTCCAATAGTTGAGACAGACAGGAGCGAC
>NW_027199862.1:0-27232 GCF_038502225.1 Cherax quadricarinatus | reverse complement strand
AAAATATTTATAAAAAATATACCTCAAACAACAACTGAGAAGACTGAAAAAGGACTGATTTTCTGAAAATGCCCTTGGGGCGCGATTTATTCCTATATGGGACGACGTAAGGTTGTTTGGACACTTGGTGCCGAGAGAGCAATGCTTATACGAATTTTGTTCAGGAGCTTTCCTCTAAATAACTTATCTTTATTTCACAAAAAAATAAAGTTTGTTAGTTCTTGGAATGTTGCAAAAGAATCTGCCCTTTACTCCCACATAACTCCCAAAGTATTTGGAATATTTCCAGAAATATGCCGTATAAAATTAGAGAAATCATCATTCTATAATTTCTGTGAATATTATTCCATTTAATTAAGTAATAAAGGAAGAAATAGGTACATTAGGTGAATAAGTTACTTCCGAGATATTGGCCTGGAACGCCGGCCGGCCCACCGTCTCGAAAAAAAAAATCGCGAAAATCGCGTTTGTTTGGGTGTATTTCTTAGTAAACTGATGCTCTAGTGTAGTTATTCTCTTCAAAACACCGTTTTCTCTTACTCAAAGATGACATATGAGAGGAGTAACATATTCATATCGAAATATTCCCGATGGTCTCTCGCCATATTATGGCTTATTTTATTCAGTCTAGAGTATATAACATGTTTGTATGTTATTTATAGTGTTTATTATATCATATTAGATCAATTCTGATAGATAAATAAGCAGTAGAGTTGATATATAAGCTGATATAAGCGTAATAATGAAGTAATTTCTCCTGGCTCTCTCTGCAGCGGGAGTACTGCCGAGCGTTCCCAGATGGTGCCTGATTGGCTCGCACTCTACGAATAAGCTCCGCCTACTTTTATACGATGCAAAGTAGTCAGTTATTAGAAAGAATAATGCAAGAAAAAACGATAAAAAAAACAAGGAAAATTTTCCAAGAAATATATGGGTTGTGAGCAGACGTGCTACCCATATCGCCGTCACCATACCTGATATAAATGAACATTCATTCTGGTACCATTGTGTTGCCAAAGAGTTAAGCTATTTTTCTGTATAAATAACTCAATTTCCATAATTTTTCGATTTTTTTGAGAGCGTGCGGAAAATTGCCCTACAGCCTCCTTTCTGAAGTCCATATACACAATATCATATTCATTACCATGATCTACCTCCCCAAACACCTTAGTAAAAAAATTAGTAAATTCGTAAGACAGGAACGCCCCTTTGTAAAACCGTGTTGAGATTCATTAATCAATCTGTGCCTGTCAAGATGGCTACGAATTGCTTCGGCAGTTATTGATTCCATAAATTTTCCCACTATGAAGGTAAGGCTTATTGGTCTATAGTTCGAAGCCAAGGACCTGTCACCTGCCTTGTAAATAGGTATTACATTTGCCATTTTCCACTTATCAGGTACTATACCAGTTTGTAGTGATATGTTAAAAAGATTAGCCTAGGGTATGCTAAGTTCCTCTTTACATTCCTTTAACACCCTTGCAAATAGTTCATCAGGGCCTGGGGATTTGTTAGGTTTTAGTTTCTCTATTTGTCTGAGGACCATGTCACTAGTTACCCCATTTGTACATAGTTTATTATCATCCTGTTCTACATAATCTATTATTTCAGGAATATCGCTAGTATTTTCCTGGGTGAAAACTGAGAGGAAGTAGGAATTGAGAATTTCACACATATCCTTATCACTGTCAGTGATCTGACCAGAGTTACTCTTAAGTGGGTCAATCTTGTCCCGAATCTTACCTCTGTATACCGGAAAGAACCCTTTTGGGTTAGTCTTTGAATCCCTTGCGACCTTAGCCTCATAATCCCTTTTTGCTTTTCTTATTCCTTCCTTTATTTCTCTCTTTAATTGAATATATTTATTTCTTAACTGCCCATCCCCTCTTTTGTTACGCCTATATATGCCACTATTTTGACCAATGAGATGTTTTAATCTATTGTTCATCCATTTGGGATCATTTTTTTTAGATCTAATTTCCCTACTCGAAACAAAAGTTGTCTGGGCAGCTAGAACTATGCTCTGAAAAACGTCATATTGGCAACCAAGATCATCTACCTGACCCATAGTCAGGACATCCCAATTTAACCCACCCAGGTAATTTTTCAGTCCCATGAAGTCGGTCAAGCGAAAATCTGGGACAGAGATTTGATTGCAGTTATCTGGGTAATTCCATGATATATTGAAACTAAGTGATTTGTGATCACTTTCCCCAAGCTCATCATTAACCTTAAGATTATTAATTAGTGACTCTTTGTTGGCAAGAAGCAAGTCAAGCAGATTGTTTACTCTAGTTGATTCTGTCACAACCTGTTCTAAAAAGCAATTCTGAACCGTATCAAGAAAGTCACTAGACTCAAGATTTCCTGTCATATTGTTCCAGTCAACTTGTCTAAAGTTAAAATCTCCCATTATCACAACATTTTCAGATCTAGATGCCTTATGAATTTCCTCCCATAACAGCTTACTGCCCTCCCTATCAAGGTTTGGGGGCCTATAAATAATACCCAAAATTAATTTGCCACGTCCTTCGAGAAACTGAAGCCAAACAGATTCTGTGTTCGATGTTTCTAATCTTATATCATGTCTAAGACAACATTTAATTTTTTCTGACATACATCACCACACCACCACCCTTCCTGTTGACCGTATCAGTGTGGAATAGTTTATAACCCTGTATGTTGCATTCAGAAGGCATTTCTCTATGTATCCGGTTGAACCAGGTCTCTGTTATACCAATAATATCTATATTACCTACACTTGCAAGTAATCTTAACTCATCTATCTTATTTCTTAGACTCCTACTATTTCTATAGTAAACCTTAAGGGAGCTAGTCACTGGTTGCCCTCTACTATTTCTCTTTGTTTGATGATCAATTGATTTGCCATTACAAGCAACTTTATTTTGAATATTGTCTATTAAACATATCCCTGAGGGATCCCGGTAATTGCTGTTTTTAACCCTAGTGCTGCAGCCTGATTGTTTCCCACAAACACTCATACTTCTATAATCTATCAGTTTAAATTCCTAGGCAAGTCATCAATTACCCTCTCGATTGAATTGGGTAATGTAACCACTCCATCCCCAGAGAGATGAACCCCATCCCTTGCATACATATCATGTTTGCCAAAGAATAGGTCCCAATTATCAGTGAATGGGATTGCAAGTTCCTTGCAGTACCTGTCTAGCCAGCAATTTATTGCCCACTCCCATTCTAGGCAAGATGCGACATATGACTGGGATCCCTCCCTTAGACCTAACTACTTCTACGGCTGACCTGTACTTATCCAGCAGCTCCTCTCTCCTCCCCTTCCCAATGTCATTACCCCCAGCACTAAGACAGATAATGGGCTTGTTCCCATTACCTGCCATAATATTATCCAACCTGCTGACTATGTCACCAACACCAGCTCCAGAAAAACACACTCTCTGTCTGACCTTTCTGTCTCTGTTACAAAATGCATGGTCCATATATCTTACCTGAGAATCGCCTACTATTAAAATATTCTTACCTTGATTAGCAGGGAAATCAGTTGAACCTTCAACCTCACTAACCACTGAAGTACACTCGTCTTGGAGAACAGAGAATCGATTTCCTACCTTCACATCTTCTCTATTAACTCTCCTCATCTTCCTTCTTCCTGAACTGTGAACTACTTGCCACTTAAAGCGGCTGCCACTATCACTGCTGGTGACCATTTTCTCCTTACCAGCTAAATCCTTCTCACACTTGCTCCCAAACTCATCTATGCGAAGCTTCAGCCTCCTATTTTCCTCCTGAAGAAGTAGAATCTCCTTCCTCAACACTTGAACCTGAGATTCTAAAACACTACAAGCCATGGTGCTTGGTAACAGCCCACGCTAACTCTCAAGAGCTTAGGCAGGTATGACCGCAGGTGACCACTGACAAGAACCATCAGGACCACCATGACCACTAGGACCACCAGGACCACCAAGAAAACTAGGACCACCAGGACCAGCAGGACCACTAGGACCACTAGGACCACCAGGGCCACTAGGACCACCAGGACCACTAGGACCACCAGGACCACTAGGACCACCAGGACCACCAGGACCACTAGGACCACCAGGACCACTAGGACCACTAGGACCACCAGGACCACTAGGACTACCAGGACCACTAGGACCACCAGGACCACCAGGACCACCAGGACCACTAGAACCACCAGGACCACCAGCACCACTAGGATCACCAGGACCACCAGGACCACTAGGACCACCAGCACCACTAGGATCACCAGGACCACCAGGACCACTAGGACCACCAGGACCACCAGGACCACCAGGTCCACCAGGACCAAGAGGACCAACAGGGCCACCAGGACCACCAGGGCCCCCATGGCCCCCCACGACCACCAGAACCACCAAGACCACTAGGATCACCAGGACCACTAGAACCACCAGCACCACCAAGACCACCAGGACCACCAGGACCATCAGGACCACTAGGACCACCAGGACCACTAGGACCGCCAGGACCACCAGGACTACTAGGGCCACTATGACCACCAGGACCATCAGGACAACTAGGACCACTAGGACCACCCGGACCACCTGGACCACCAGGACGACTAGAACCACCAAGACCACCGGGACCACTAGAACCACCCGGACCACCAGGGCTTGCTAACTTACTGGCTTGCTAACTTACTGGCTTGCTAACTTACTGGCTTACTAACTTACTGGCTTGCTAACTTACTGATTGCTAACTTACTAGCTTGCTAACTTACCGGCTTGCTAACTTATTGGCTTGCTAACTTATTGGCTTGCTAACTTATTGATTTGGTAACTTACTGGCTTGCTAACTTACTGGCTTACGAACTTACTGGCTTACTAACCTACTGATTGTTAACTACTAGCTTGCTAACTTACTAGCTTGCTAACTTACTAGCTTGCTAACTTACTGGCTTGCTAACTTATTGGCTTGCTAACTTATTGGTTTGGTAACTTACTGGCTTGCTAACTTACTGGCTTGCTAACTTACTGGCTTGCTAACTTACTGGCTTACTAACCTACTAATTGTTAGCTACTAGCTTGCTAACTTACTAGCTTGCTAACTTACTAGCTTGCTAACTTACTGGCTTACGAACTTACTGGCTTGCTAACTTACTGGCTTACTAACCTACTGATTGTTAACTACTAGCTTGCTAACTTACTAGCTTGCTAACTTACTAGCTTGCTAACTTACTAGCTTGCTAACTTACTGGCTTACTAACTTACTGGCTTACTAACGTACAGGCTTGCTAACTTAGGTACTTAACAGTGATTGCTTTTCCGGAGTGGGAGGCGGGGGAAGAAATTTGTGGGTGGGGTGGGAGGGGGAGGGGGGAGAGGGAGAAGGTGGGGGAGACGAGTGCCGGGGTGGGGAAAAGGAGGGAGAGGGAGGGATGCCAAGCAGGATGGGAGATGCAGCATCCAGTGCCTCAGTTAGCATCCGGACCTGCTCCCAAGCACTCTTCCACTCACGTAGCTCCCACTCAGGCAGTCTCTCATTCACGTAGCTCCTACTCAGGCATTCTCCCACTCACGTAGCTCTCACTCAGGTACTCTCTCCCTCATCTAGCTCCCCCTCACCTAGCTCCTACTCAGGCACTCTCCCACTCATATAACTCCCACTCGGACACTCTCATTGCTTCCTTCCGAGAAAGAACAATGTTGGTGGAGCTGGGGAGTGCAATTGAGAGGTGAGACAAACTAGAGTGCAATTGATAGGTGAGACAAACTAGAGTGCTGCTGAGAGGTGAGACACTAGAGTGCTACTGAGAGGTGAGACACACTAGAGTCCAAGTGAGAGGTGAGACACATTAGAGTGCAAGTGAAAGGTGAGACACACTAGAGTGCAAGTAAGAGGTGAGACACACTAGAGTGCAAGTGATAGGTGAGACAAACTAGAGTGCAAGTGAGAAGCGAGGCACACTAGAGTGCAAGTGAGAGATGAGTCACACTAGAGTGCAAGTGAGAGGTGAGACAAACTAGAGTGCAAGTGCGAGGTGAGACACACTAGAGTGCTACTGAGAGGTGAGACACGCTAGAGTCCAAGTGAGAGGTGAGACACATTAGAGTGCAAGTGAGAGGTGAGACACACTAGAGTGAAAGTGAGAGGTTATACACACTAGAGTGCTACTGAGAGGTGAGACACACTAGAATGCTACTGAGAGGTGAGACACACTAGAGTCCTAGTGAGAGGTGAGACACACTAGAGTGCAAGTGAGAGGTGAGACACATTAGAGTGCAAATGAGAGGTGAGACACACTAGAGTGCAAATGAGAGGTGAGACATACTAGAGTCCAAGTGAGAGGTGAGACACATTAGAGTGCAAGTGAGAGGTAAGACACTCTAGAATGTAACTGAGAGGTGAGACACACTGGAGTGCAAATGAGAGGTGAGACAAACTAGAGTGCAAGTGATAGGTGAGACACACTAGAGTGCAAGTGAGAGGTAAGACAAACTAGAGTGCAAGTGATAGTTGAGGCACACTAGAGTGCAAGTGAGAGGTGAGGTACACTAGAGTCTGAGGGGTGAGACACATTAGAATGCAAGTGAGAGGTGAGACACACTAAAGTGCAACTGAGAGGTGAAACCACACTAGAGTGCACTTGAGAGTAAGACACATTAGAGTGCACTTGAGAGATAAGACACACTTGAGTGCATCTGAAAGATAATACATACTACTATACACACTAGAGTGCAATAGAGAAGTGAGACACACTAGAGTGCAACTGAGTGGTGAGACGTACTAGAGTGCGATTGAGTGGTGAGACACACTAGAGTGCAACTGAGAGGTGAGACACACTAGAGTGCAACTGAGTGGTGAGACACACTAGAGTATGCCTGAGAGATAACACACACTAGAGTGCACCTGAGAGATAACACACACTAGAGTGCACCTGAGAGATAACACACACTAGAGTGCACCTGAGAGATAACACACACTAGAATGTACCTGAGAGATAACACACACTAGAGTGCACCTGAGAGATAACACACACTAGAGTGCACCTGAGAGATAACACACACTAGAGTGCACCTGAGAGATAACACACACTAGAGTGCACCTGAGAGATAACACACACTAGAGTGCACCTGAGAGATAACACACACTAGAGTGCACCTGAGAGATAACACACACTAGAGTGCACCTGAGAGATAACACACACTAGAGTGCACCTGAGAGCTGAGACACTCCAGAGTGCACTTGAGAGGTGAGACACATTAGAGTGCACCTGAGAGATAACACACACTAGAGTGCACCTGAGAGATAACACACACTAGAGTGCACCTGAGAGATAACACACACTAGAGTGCACCTGAGAGATAACACACACTAGAGTGCACCTGACAGATAACACACACTAGAGTGCACCTGAGAGATAACACACACTAGAGTGCACCTGAGAGATAACACACACTAGAGTGCACCTGAGAGATAACACACACTAGAGTGCACCTGAGAGATAACACACACTAGAGTGCACCTGAGAGATAACACACACTAGAGTGCACCTGAGAGATAACACACACTAGAGTGCACCTGAGAGGTGAGACACTCCAGAGTGCACTTGAGAGGTGAGACACATCAGAGTGCACCTGAGAGATAACACACACTAGAGTGCACCCGAGAGGTGAGACACTCCAGAGTGCACTTGAGAGGTGAGACACATTAGAGTGCACCTGAGAGATAACACACACTAGAGTGCACCTGAGAGGTGAGACACTCCAGAGTGCACTTGAGAGGTGAGACACATTAGAGTGCACCTGAGAGATAACACACACTAGAGTGCACCTGAGACGTGAGACACTCCAGAGTGCACTTGAGAGGTGAGACACATTAGAGTGCACCAGAGAGATAAAACACACTATAGTACAACTGAAAGGTGAGACACGTGTGTATTTTAACTCTTATTGTGCACACAGATTCTCCTGATTGTGCACACTACATGTGTACGTAACCTGCTGTGTGCGTGTGTGTTTACACAACACGCTGGTGTACACACAACTCTGTGCACATAGACTGGCTCCTCTGCACCTTGTGCGTGTACACGTGTACATTCAGCCTTCCTGTACATATGAAGATGAACAAGGTGACTGTTGCTGCTGTCCTGATGTACCTGGCAGGTGAGTCCCCACAGTCAGCAATCCCCAGCATCAGCAGTCTCCCATTGTCAGCAGTCCCCACTGTAACTGGTCCCCACTGTCGCCAGTTCCCCTCTCCCAGCAATCCCCCATTCCCAGCAGTCCCCATCCCAGCAGTCCCCACACCAGCAGTCCCTACTACCAGTAGTCCCACTAGCAGCAGTCTACACTCCCACTCACAGCATTCCCCCACTACCAGCATTCCCCCACTACCAGCAGTCCCCCACTACCAGCATTCCCCCACTACCAGCATTCCCCCACTACCAGCAGTCCCCCACTACAAGCAGTCCCCCACTACCAGCAGTCCCCCACTACCAGCAGTCCCCCACTACCAGCAGTACCCCACTACCAGCAGTCCCCACTATCAGTAGTGCCCACTACCAGCAACCCCCACTACCAGCAGTCCCCACTATCAGTAGTGCCCACTGCCAGCAGCCCCCACTACCAGCAGTCCCCACTATCAGTAGTGCCCACTACCAGCAGACCCCCACTACCAGCAGTCCCCACTTTCAGTAATGCCCACTACCAGCAGCCCCCACAACCAGCAACCCTCACTACCAGCAGTCCCCACTATCAGTAGTGCCCACTACCAACAGCCCCCACTACCAGCAGTCCCCACTATCAGTAGTGCGCATTACCAGCAGTACCCCACTACCAGCAGTCCGCCACTACCAGCAGTCCCCACTATCAGTAGTGCCCACTACCAGCAGTACCCCACTACCAGCAGTCCGCCACTACCAGCAGTCCCCACTATCAGTAGTGCCCACTACCAGCAGTGCCCCACTACCAGCAGTCCCCACTATCAGTAGTGCCCACTACCAGCAGTCCCCCACTACCAGCAGTCCCCACTATCAGTAGTGCCCACTACCAGCAGTCCCCCACTACCAGCAGTCCCCACTATCAGTAGTGCCCACTACCAGCAGTTCCCCACTACCAGCAGTCCCCACTATCAGTAATGCCCACTGCCAGCAGCCCCCACAACCAGCAGCCCCCACTACCAGCAGTCCCCACTACCAGTAGTGCCCACTACCAGCAGCCCCCACTACCAGCAGTCCCCACTATCAGTAGAGCCCACTACCAGCAGTTACCCACTAACAGCAGTCCCCCACTACCAGCAGTCCCCACTATCAGTAGAGCCTACTACCAGCAGTCCCCCACTACCAGCAGTCCCCACTATCAGTAGTGCCCAATACCAGCAGTCCCCCACTACTAGCAGTCCCCACTATCAGTAGTGCCCACTACCAGCAGTCCCCCACTACCAGCAGTCCCCCACTACCAGCAGTCCCCACTATCAGTAATGCCCACTGCCAGCAGCCCCCACAACCAGCAGCCCCCACTACCAGCCTTCCCCACTACCAGTAGTGCCCACTACCAGCAGCCCCCACTACCAGCACTCCCCACTATCAGTAGAGCCCACTACCAGCAGTCCCCCACTACCAGCAGTCCCCCACTACCAGCAACCCCCACAACCAGCAACCCTCACTACCAGCAGTCCCCACTATCAGTAGAGCCTACTACCAGCAGTCCCCAACTACCAGCAGTCCCCACTATCAGTAGTGCCCACTACCAGCAGTCCCCCACTACCAGCAGTCCCCACTATCAGTAGTGCCCACTACCAGCAGTCCCCCACTACCAGCAGTCCCCACTATCAGTAATGCCCACTGCCAGCAGCCCCCACAACCAGCAGCCCCCACTACCAGCAGTCCCCACTACCAGTAGTTCCCACTACCAGCAGCCCCCACTACCAGCAGTCCCCACTATCAGTAGAGCCCACTACCAGCAGTCCCCCACTACCAGCAGTCCCCCACTACCAGCAGTCCGCCACTACCAGCAGTCCCCACTATCAGTAGAGCCTACTACCAGCAGTCCCCCACTACCAGCAGTCCCCACTATCAGTAGTGCCCACTACCAGCAGTCCCCCACTACCAGCAGTCCCCACTATCAGTAGTGCCCACTACCAGCAGTCCCCCACTACCAGCAGTCCCCACTATCAGTAATGCCCACTGCCAGCAGCCCCCACAACCAGCAGCCCCCACTACCAGCAGTCCCCACTACCAGTAGTGCCCACTACCAGCAGCCCCCACTACCAGCAGTCCCCACTATCAGTAGAGCCCACTACCAGCAGTCCCCCACTACCAGCAGTCCCCCACAACCAGCAGTTTCCACTATCAGTAAAGCCTACTACCAGCAGTCCCCCACTACCAGCTGTCCCCACTATCAGTAGTGCCCACTACCAGCAGCGCCCACTACCAGCAGTCCCCACTATCAGTAGTGCCCACTACCAGCAGTCCCCCACTACCAGCAGTCCCCCACTACCAGCAGCTCCCACTACCAGCAGTCCACACTATCAGTAGAGCCCACTACCAGCAGTCCCCCACTACCAGCAGTCCCCACTATCAGTAGTGCCCACTACCAGCAGCGCCCACTACCAGCAGTCCCCACTATCAGTAGTGCCCACTACCAGCAGTCCCCCACTACCAGCAGTCCCCCACTACCAGCAGTCCCCACTCTCAGTAGTGCCCACTACTAGCAGGCCCCGCAACCAGCAGCCCCCACTATCAATAGTGCCCACTACCAGCAGTCCCCCACTACCAACAGTCCCCCACTTCCAGCAGTCCCCACTATCAGTAGTGCCCACTACCAGCAACCCCCACAACCAGCAGCCCCCACTACCAGCAGTCCCCACTACCAGCAGTTCCCACTCCCAGTAGTCACCACTACCGACAGTCCCCGCTTCCAGAAGTCCCCACTACATACACTCAGTAGAGTGCACTGGGTAATACATTCATGTATACTTTCAGGTATACAAGGGAAAGTTATGTATATTAGTTATTCATGTGTATATTTGTCTACATACTCCCAGGTGACCACTGCTGTGTGTGACCACTACTGTGTGTGACCACTACTGTGACCACTACTGTGTGTGACCACTACTGTGACCACTACTGTGTGTGACCTCTACTGTGACCACTACTGTGTGTGACCTCTACTGTGACCACTACTGTGTGTGACCTCTACTGTGACCACTACTGTGACCACTACTGTGTGTGACCACTACTGTGTGTGACCACTACTGTGACCACTACTATGTGTGACCTCTACTGTGACCACTACTGTGTGTGACCACTACTGTGTGTGACCTCTACTGTGTGTGACCACTACTGTGACCACTACTGTGACCACTACTGTGTGTGACCACTACTGTGTGTGACCACTACTGTGACCACTACTGTGTGTGACCACTACTGTGTGTGACCACTACTGTGACCACTACTGTGTGTGACCTCTACTGTGACCACTACTGTGTGTGACCACTACTGTGTGACCACTACTGTGACCACTACTGTGTGTGACCACTACTGTGTGTGACCACTACTGTGACCACTACTGTGTGTGACCTCTACTGTGACCACTACTGTGTGTGACCACTACTGTGATCACTACTGTGACCACTACTGTGTGTGACCACTACTGTGACCACTACTGTGTGTGACCACTACTGTGTGTGACCACTACTGTGTGACCACTACTGCCTATGACCACTACTGTGTGACCACTACTGTGTGTGACCACTACTGTGTGTGACCACTACTGCGTGACCACTACTGTGTGTGATCACTACTGTGTGTGACCACTACTGTGTGATCACTACTGTGTGTGACCACTACTGTGACCACTACTGTGTGTGACCACTACTGTGACCACTACTGTGTGTGACCACTACTGTGTATGACCACTACTGTGTGTGACCACTACTGTGTGTGACCACTACTGTGTGACCACTACTGTGTGTGACCACTACTGTGACCACTACTGTGTGTGACTACTACTGTGACCACTACTGTGTGTGACCACTACTGTGTGTGACCACTGCTGTGAGTGACCACTACTGTGACCACTACTGTGTGTGACCACTACTGTGTGTGACCGCTACTGTGTGACCACTACTATGTGTGATCACTACTGTGTGTGACCACTACTATGTGACCACTACTGTGTGTGACCACTACTGTGTGTGACCACTACTGTGTGTGACCACTACTGTGTGACCAGTACTGCCTATGACCACTACTGTGTGACCACTACTGTGTGTGACCACTACTGTGTGTGACCACTACTGCGTGACCACTATTGCGAGTGACCACTACTGCGTGACCACTACTATGTGTGACCACTGCTGTGTGACTACTGTGTGTAACCACTACTGTGTGTGACCACTACTGTGTGTGTCCACTGCTGTGTGTGACCACTACTGCCTATGACCACTACTGTGTGACCACTACTGTGTGTGACCACTACTGTGTGTGACCACTACTTCGTGACCACTACTGTGTATGATCACTGTGTGTGAACATTACTGTGTGTGACCACTGCTGTGTGACTACTGTGTGTAACCAATACTGTGTGTGGCCACTACTGTGTGTGACCACTACTGCGTGACCACTACTGTGAGTGACCACTACTGCGTGACCACTACTGTGTGTGACCTCTACTGTGAGTGACCACTACTGTGTATGATCACTGTGTGTGAACATTACTGTGTGTGACCACTGCTGTGTGACTACTGTGTGTGACCACTGCTGTGTGCGACTACTACTGTGTGACAACTACTGTGTGTGGCCACTACTGCCTATGACCACTACTGTGTGCGACAACTATTGTGTGTGACCACTACTGTGAGTGACCACTACTGTGCATGATCACTGTGTGTGACCACTACTGTGTGTGTGACCACTACTGTGTGACTACTGTGTGTGACCACTACTGTGTGTGACCACTACTGTGTGTATCCACTGCTGTGTGTGACCACTGCTGCCTATGACCACTATTGTGTGTGACAACTACTGTGTGTGACCACTACTGTGTGTGACCACTACTGTGTGTGACCACTACTGCCTATGACCACTACTGTGTGCGACAACTACTGTGTGTGACCAATGCTGTGTGACCACTACTGTGTGTGACCACTAATGTGTGTGACCACTACTGTGTGTGATCACTACTGTGTGTGACCATTGGTGCATGTAACCACTAATGTGTGTGACCACTACTGTGTGTGACCACTACTGTGTGTGACCATTACTGTGTGTGACCACTACTGTGTGACTACTGTGTGTGACCACTACTGTGTGTGACAACTACTGTATGTGTCCACTGCTGTGAGTGACCACTACTGCCTATGACCACTACTGTGACCACTACTGTGTGCGACCACTACTGTGTGTGAAAACTACTGTGTGTGACCACCGCTGTGTACGACCACTACTGTGTGTGACCACTGCTGCGTGTGACCATTACTGCCTGTGACCACTACTGTGTGTGACAACTGCTGTGTGTGACCACTACTGTGCGTGATCATTACTGTGTATGATCACTACTGTGTGACTACTGTGTGTGACCACTACTGTGTGTGACCACTACTGTGTGTATCCACTGCTGTGTGTGACCACTACTGCCTATGACCACTACTGTGTGTGACCACTGCTGTGTGTGACCGCTACTGTGTGTATCCACTGCTGTGTGTGACCACTACTACCTATGACCTCTACTGTATGTGACAACTACTGTGTGTGACCACTGCTGTGTGTGACCACTACTGTGTGTGACCACTACTGTGCGTGACAACTACTGTGTGTGACCACCGCTGTGTACGACCATTACTGTGTGTGACCACTGCTGCGTGTGACCATTACTGCCTGTGACCACTACTGTGTGACTACTACTCTTTGAGACCACTACTGTGTGTGACCATTGCTGTGAGCACTACAGTGTGTGACCACTACTATCTGTGACCACTGCTGTGTGCGACCACTGCTGTGTGTCACCACTACTGTGTGTGACCACTACTGTGTGTGACCACTACTGTGTGTGACCACTACTGTGTGTCACCACTGCTGTGTGTCACCACTACTGTGTGTCACCACTACTGTGTGTCACCACTACTGTGTGTGTATCTACTGTGTGTGTCCACTACTGTGTGTGGCCACTACTGCGTGTGACAACTACTGTGTGTGACGACTACTGTGTGTGACCACTGCAGCGTGTGATCATTACTGCCTGTGACCACTACTGTGTGACCACTACTGTGTGAGACCACTACTGTGTGTGACAACTACTGTGTGTGACCATTGCTGTGAGCACTACAGTGTGTGACCACTACTATCTGTGACCACTGCTGTGTGCGACCACTGCTGTGTGTGACCACTACTGTGTGTGACCACTACTGTGTGTGATCACTACTGTGTGTGACCACTACTGTGTGTGACCACTACTGTGTGACCACTACTGTGTGTGATCACTACTGTGTGTGACCACTGCTGTGCGTGACTACTACTATCTGTGACCACTGCTGTGTGCGACCACTGCTGTGTGTGACCACTACTGTGTGTGACCACTACTGTGTGTGATCACTGCTGTGTGTGATCACTACTGTGTGACCACTACTGTGTGTGACCACTACTGTGTATGACCACTACTGTGTGTGACCACTACTGTGTAACCACTACTGTGTGTGACCACTACTGTGTGACCACTACTGTGTGTGATCACTACTGTGTGTGACCACTACTGTGTGTGACCACTACTGTGTGACCACTACTGTGTGTGATCACTACTGTGTGTGACAACTACTGTGTGTGACCACCGCTTTGTACGACCACTACTGTGTGTGACCACTGCTGCGTGTGATCATTACTGCCTGTGACCACTACTGTGTGACCACTACTGTGTGTGACCACTACTATCTGTGACCACTGCTGTGTGCGACCACTGCTGTGTGTGACCACTACTGTGTCTTATCATTACTGTATGTGACCACGGCTGTGTGTGACCACTACTGTGTGTGACCACTACTGTGTGTGACCACTACTGTGTGTGGTTATTACTGTGGAACGCCTGCACCAATAGAGGTCTTGATGACTCTCTCCTATTGAGAATTGGTCTCAGTGACCTCCCTGGAGGGTAGTCACTGCGTAGTGCATCACTCTGATACAATAACTACTCTCACTCATCTACCTTGAAGGTAGTCACTAAAGAGACACAGTCTAGAGTCAGAGATTACTAGTGCCCACAGTTGTGGCAAGAGTGCCTAGTGCCATCACGAGAAAACACTAGCAATGTCCAGTGCCATTACACAGCTGACCGTGGAGTCGTCCAGTGCCTTGTGCCTCTTAGTGAAGACATTTAACAGCAGATCAGCAGTAGTGACCTTCTCTGATGCCATGCTGACAGTCATAGAGCAGTGAGAATCTTGTCTGTGATTGATGTGAATGACACTCCTCTGTAAACTCTACTAGACTGCTGATAAATGCTAGTTAGACGTAATGCTAGCTGATCCATACACTTTACTAGACAGTGCTGATAGATGCTAGACAGAAGCGATGCTAGCTGGTCTGTAGACTGTACTAAACAGTGCTTATGGATGCTAGATAAAGGTGATGCTAGCTGGTCTATACACTGTACTTAACAGTGTTGATAGATGATAGAGGTGATGCTAGCTGATCTGTACACTGTACTAGACAGTGCTGATATATACTAGTTAGAGGTGATGCTAGCTGATCTGTACA
The DNA here is from genome assembly GCF_038502225.1 of Cherax quadricarinatus. Lineage (NCBI taxonomy): Eukaryota > Metazoa > Arthropoda > Malacostraca > Decapoda > Parastacidae > Cherax > Cherax quadricarinatus. Next base: position 11,511 of record NW_027199862.1, on the reverse strand, counting down.
CTGTACTAGACAGTGTTGCTAGATGCTAGTTAGAGGTGATGCTAGCTGATCTGTACACTGTACTAGACAGTGTTGCTAGATGCTAGTTAGAGGTGATGCTAGCTGATCTGTACACTGTACTAGACAGTGTTGCTAGATGCTAGTTAGAGGTGATGCTAGCTGATCTGTACACTGTACTAGACAGTGCTGATATATACTAGTTAAAGGTGATGCTAGCTGATCTGTACACTGTACTAGACAGTGTTGCTAGATGCTAGTTAGAGGTGATGCTAGCTGATCTGTACATTGTACTAGACAGTGTTGCTAGATGCTAGTTAGAGGTGATGCTAGCTGATCTGTACATTGTACTAGACAGTGTTGCTAGATGCTAGTTAGAGGTGATGCTAGCTGATCTGTACACTGTACTGGACAGTGTTGCTAGATGCTAGTTAGAGGTGATGCTAGCTTATCTGTGCACTTTACTAAACAGTGCTGATAGATGCTAGTTAGAGGTGATGCTAGCTGATCTGTACATTGTACAAGAGGTGCTGATAGATGCTAGTTAGAGGTGATGCTAGCTGATCAGTACACTGTACTAGACAGTGTTGCTAGATGCTAGTTAGAGGTGATGCTAGCTTATCTGTGCACTTTACTAAACAGTGCTGATAGATGCTAGTTAGAGGTGATGCTAGCTGACTTTACTAAACAGTGCTGATAGATGCTAGTTAGAGGTGATGCTAGCTGATCTGTACATTGTACAAGAGGTGCTGATAGATGCTAGTTAGAGGTGATGCTAGCTGATCAGTACACTGTACTAGACAGTGTTGCTAGATGCTAGTTAGAGGTGATGCTAGCTTATCTGTGCACTTTACTAGACAGTGCTGATAGATGCTAGTTAGAGGTGATGCTAGCTGATCTGTACATTGTACAAGAGGTGCTGATAGATGCTAGTTAGAGGTGATGCTAGCTGATCAGTACACTGTACTAGAGAGTGCTGATAGATACTAGTTAGAGGTGATGCTAGCTGATCTGTACATTGTACAAGAGGTGCTGATAGATGCTAGTTAGAGGTGATGCTAGCTGATCTGTACAATGTACAAGAGGTGCTGATAGATGCTAGTTAGAGGTGATGCTAGCTGATCTGTACACTGTACTAGACAGTGCTGATATATACTAGTTAAAGGTGATGCTAGCTGATCAGTACACTGTACTAGACAGTGTTGCTAGATGCTAGTTAGAGGTGATGCTAGCTTATCTGTGCACTTTACTAAACAGTGCTGATAGATGCTAGTTAGAGGTGATGCTAGCTGATCTGTACATTGTACAAGAGGTGCTGATAGATGCTAGTTAGAGGTGATGCTAGCTGATCTGTACACTGTACTGGACAGTGTTGCTAGATGCTAGTTAGAGGTGATGCTAGCTGATCAGTACACTGTACTAGACAGTGCTGATAGATGCTAGTTAGAGGTGATGCTAGCTGATCAGTACACTGTACTAGACAGTGCTGCTAGATGCTAGTTAGAGGTGATGCTAGCTGATCTGTACACTGTACTAGACAGTGCTGATAGAGGCTAGTTAGAGGTGATGCTAGCTGATCTGTACACTGTACTAGACAGTGCTGATAGATGCTAGTTAGAGGTGATGCTAGCTGATCTGTACACTGTACTAGACAGTGCTGATAGAGGCTAGTTAGAGGTGATGATAGCTGATCAGTACACTGTACTAGACAGTGCTGCTAGATGCTAGTTAGAGGTGATGCTAGCTGATCAGTACACTGTACTAGACAGTGTTGCTAGATGCTAGTTAGAGGTGATGCTAGCTGATCAGTACACTGTACTAGATAGTGCTGATAGATGCTAGTTAGAGGTGATGCTAGCTGATCAGTACACTGTACTAGACAGTGTTGCTAGATGCTAGTTAGAGGTGATGCTAGCTGATCTGTACACTGTACTAGACAGTGCTGATAGAGGCTAGTTAGAGGTGATGCTAGCTGATCAGTACACTGTACTAGACAGTGCTGCTAGATGCTAGTTAGAGGTGATGCTAGCTGATCAGTACACTGTACTAGACAGTGTTGCTAGATGCTAGTTAGAGGTGATGCTAGCTGATCAGTACACTGTACTAGATAGTGCTGATAGATGCTAGTTAGAGGTGATGCTAGCTGATCAGTACACTGTACTAGACAGTGTTGCTAGATGCTAGTTAGAGGTGATGCTAGCTGATCTGTGCACTTTACTAGACAGTGCTGATAGATGCTAGTTAGAGGTGATGCTAGCTGATCTGTACATTGTACAAGAGGTGCTGATAGATGCTAGTTAGATGTGATGCTAGCTGATCAGTACACTGTACTAGACAATGCTGATAGATGCTAGTTAGAGGTGATGCTAGCTGATCAGTACACTGTACTAGACAGTGCTGATAGATGCTAGTTAGAGGTGATGCTAGCTGATCAGTACACTGTACTAGACAGTGCTGCTAGATGCTAGTTAGAGGTGATGCTAGCTGATCAGTACACTGTACTAGACAGTGCTGATAGAGGCTAGTTAGAGGTGATGCTAGCTGATCAGTACATTGTACTAGACAGTGCTGATAGACGCTAGTTAGAGGTGATGCTAGCTGATCAGTACACTGTACTAGACAGTGCTGATAGAGGCTAGTTAGAGGTGATGCTAGCTGATCAGTACACTGTACTAGACAGTGCTGATAGAGGCTAGTTAGAGGTGATGCTAGCTGATCAGTACACTGTACTAGACAGTGCTGATAGATGCTAGTTAGAGGTGATGCTAGCTTATCTGTACATTGTACAAGAGGTGCTGGTAGATGCTAGTTAGAGGTGATGCTAGCTTATCTGTACATTGTACAAGAGGTGCTGATAGATGCTAGTTAGAGGTGATGCTAGCTGATCTGTACACTGTACTAGACAGTGCTGATAGAGGCTAGTTAGAGGTGATGCTAGCTAGTCCGCACATGTACTCAGCAGTCGTGGACTCAACTTATCAGTCCCTTCTTGTTACAGGCATTCAAGAAGACACACGTCTTCCTGCCACGCTGTCACAACTGACAGCGCTGACATAATTTTTGCTGATAGCCAAGCAGGTTACCTTGCTAGACCAGCAACTTGTATCTTGGCAGCAAAAAGGTCAGCAAAAAAGTCAACTTTCCTCTGACTGACGTTGACTGTAGGGAGTGAAGAGTGGGAAGAGAGCCTTCTGGTATACTAATTTAATCATGACTATATCTAGACTGAACTACCGGCAACTAGAATGCTCACACACACACACACACAAACACACAAACACACACACACATACACACACACACACACACACACACACACAAACACACAAACACACACACACATACACACACACACACACACACACACACACACACACACACACACAAACACACACACACACACACACACACACACATCCACACACACACACACACACACACACACACACACACACACACACACACACACACACACACACACACACAAACACACAAACACACACACATACACACACACAGTCAGTCAGTCACAGACACACATACACACACACAGTCAGTCAGCAGACGTGGGTCACAAGGCTCCGAGATCTTTAGTGGTTTTTAAGGCGTGCAACAACTGCTAGCAGTAATCAGCGGTAGTGACAACGTCAGTGAACAATCCTACGAGTGATAACCAGAGTTATTAGTTAAAAAAAGTCGAGAGGAAGCCTGAAATCTTTAATATTTCAAAGTGTCAAACCGTTAGTGGATAGTAGGCTTCTGTTGCTACACAGATTCAAATATACAAAGATTCAAGTGAGTGTGGAAGCGGGTGTTCAAGAATTTCGAGAGATTGGATAACAAGTGAAATGTGGGGCACCATACAGTGAGAGTGAAAAAGTTAATAAGCAAATGTAGAAATAAAAAATATAATATATAACAAGGGAAGGTGGCATTAGGCCTGCTGAAACAGTGACGTCACAACAGTTGTGTGACATTATACATATAAAGTGTAACACCGAATGTGAAGTGTATTCCAATATAAGTGAAGTGTACTCTATCATAAGTGACACTGAGGGACGCGGGATGCATGAGCATATACGGTTATAAAGATCACAGGTGAAGAATTTTCAAAATAGTGATAGAAGGCTACGTCATCAGCATCTGGCAACTTGTCATCGCATCACTGCCAGCTTAAGTATCACTCACCTGTTGGGGTTGTTTTTTGGGGGTTCTGAATCCTGCCTTGAGTCACTGTTAGATACTGGTCACTCACTCCTGCAAGCTATTACCAGAATTAGAGCAGAAATAGCATAGATAAGGTGAAGATAGGGTTGACTAGCGAGGAGCAGCATAGCGAGGGGAAGCCTAGTGAGGGTGACGTCAGACACTCCTAGAAGCTCAGACAAGATAAATTTTACAACCTAATTACTTTCTGTGTTTTATAAGTAGAAGTGATAAGTGCTAGAATCACTGTTGGTAGTTTTAGAAATACGGGTATTACTACTGATATTTATTAGCAGTATGAATACTTACACATACACACACACACACACACACACACATACACACATACACACATACACATACACATACACACAGGAACAAGCACTTGTGCTGTAGTACACACGCAAACACACATACACAGGATTTCACACTGTCCTGTGAACTGGACCATCTGAACCTTTCTCCTCTCCCCCTCTTTCTACACCTAAGTAGACCTATCTCTACCTCTCTCTACTTCTTTATATCTCTCTCTACCTATCACTCTCACCTATCTCTCTCTCTCTCTTCCCTCCCTCCCATCTTTCCCCTCTAACATCTCTTACCTCTAACACCTCCCCTCCCTCTAACATCTCTCCCCTCAACATCTGTCCCTCCCATTATCTCTCCCCTCCTCCCTTTCCCACCTCTCTCCCATCCTCCCCTCCCCTCCCCTAGCCTCTCCTCCCTCTCGCTCTTCCATCTCCCCCTCTTTCCCCTTCTTCCCCCTCCCCTGGGTTTTTTTTTTTTTTTTTTTTTTTTTTTTTTTTTTTTTTTTTTTTTGGGTTGAGTTAAGGTCCTAGCATTGGGACCCCATATACCCCAGGTTAAGGATTCCTAACTTGTTTGCCTTACAGCTATTACCCTACTCTTTGAGAAAGCATTTTATTGTTATAGACATACAAGTACGGGACAGGATGAAGCTTTGAGCCATCCTGCCAGCATATTTGATCAGCTGCTTTATCTGTTGATATCATTATGTGTATGTTCCATACTGAGCATCCTGGGTATGTATGATCTCAGATGGAGTGATGTTCTGAGAATCACCAGAGTAAGTTGCTGTCTCTGCGTCATAAAAAGCTTTCACGCTGTCTCATGGATCAGTGTTTTTACTAGCTTACATAAGAAGGCCACCCACATCCCTCTATGTTGAAGGCTCTGCGAAATGCAGTTCTACAGGATGGGTCCAGGGAGATGAGTCTTGCTCTGTTCTCACTCTGTCCAGCAGTCGCAGATGAGGGGGACAACAAGTGGAGATACTTATGAGCTTGCCCTCATAGATCTTGCAACCCCTACTGTAACAGATGCGAATACAAGCTGTAAGCTCCTTTGGCTGCCTTGTTTGCAAGATTTCAACATGGTTCTTCGCGGTTAGTTTGGAGTCAAATTTCACCCCAAGGTATCAACTTCTCAGGTGCCACATCCTCCCATTCATCCTTACTACTGCAGCATACATCATGGTGCTCGAGACGATCATCATTTGCGTTTTCTCAGTTGCAAAGTCCCATCTCCCAAGCTGATGCTCTCAGCTGGGTTGATGCTTAGAGCAGCTGGCATTTCTTCTCTTGGAATGAATGTCAGTGTACGTCGTCTGCATATGCATGATTCTGGGATGATAAGAAGGTCGTTAAGTAGACATTCCATCAGTGGACCCAGCACGCTTCCTTGTGGAATGCTTGCCCCAATAGGACGTTCTGTTCCGTTCCATTGAGGATCGCATGAGTCTCAGTAATCGAGGACATATGCGCCTGCACCCAGTGCAAGCTAAGAGGCTGGTGCCACACGGTCAAAGGCGCAAGTCCAGTCACCACACAGCTGACTTTGGATTCATCCAGTGACTGGTGCCAGGTGAGATTTAAACAGCAGCAGATAACTTTCTAAGCCTATTGACGATCAGTAGTGAGGGTAGTCAAAAAAATCTGTCATGTCTTGCATAATTGTTTCGGATCACCAGTGATTACAGGAGACACTGGTCTGTAGTTGCTGATTTCTCTCTCTTCTTTTGTGAACAGGGACTACTTTGCCTCTCATGGAGAGCATGTACAGTGAAAGTCTGAGTTAAGGTGCTGCAGTCGTCTTGCACATCTTCTCAATAACCTTGGGCTCAATCTGGGCCTACAGCCTTCCTGGTCAAGTGATTTAAGAAGGAAATGCTCCTCCTGCCTTATTGTCTGGTTTTGCACAGTTCTTGCAGTACCCAAGGAGGGTCCCTGCTGGATCAGGAACTTGCATTTTGGTAGCAAAGTTCAGCAAAGAGGTCCGTCTCCCTCCCTCCCTTCCCTCTCCCCTCTCTCTCTCTCTCTCTCTGTCCTCTCTCTCTCTCTCTCTGCTCTCTCTGCTCTCTCTCTCTCTCTCTCTCTCTCTCTTGCCTCTCTCTCTTGCTGTCTCTCTCTCTGCTTCTCTGCTCTCTGTTCTCTCTCTTCTGCTCTCTCTCTCTCTTGCCTCTCTCTGCTCTCTCTCTTCTTGCTCTCTGCTCTCTCTCTCTTGCTCCCCTCTGCTCTCTTCTCTCTCTCTCTCTTGCCTCTCTTGCCTCTCTCTCTCTGCTCTGCTCTCTCCTTGCTGCTCTGCTCTCTTGCTCTCTCTTGCTCTCTCTCTCTCTCTTGCCTCTCTCTGCTCTCTCTCTTGCCTCTCTCTGCCTCTGCCTCTCTGCTCTCTCTTGCCTCTCTCTCTGCTCTCTCTTTGCCTCTCTCTCTCTGCCTCTCTCTTGCCTCTCTCTTGCTCTCTCTCTTGCCTCTCTCTGCCTCTCTACTCTCTCTTGCTCTCTGCTCTTCTCTCTCTCTTGCTCTCTCTCTCTCTGCTCTCTGCTCTCTCTGCCTCTGCTCTCTCTTGCTCTCTGCTCTCTCTCTTGCTCTCTCTCTCTGCTCTCTCTTGCTCTCTTGCCTCTCTCTTGCTCTCTCTTGCCTCTCTCTCTCTCTTGCCCTCTGCTCTGCTCTCTCTCTGCCTCTCTGCTCTGCTCTCTCTCTCTTGCTCTTGCTCTCTCTCTGCCTCTCTCTCTCTCTGCTCTCTCTCTGTGCTCTCTCCTCTCTCTTGCCTCTCTCTGCCTCTCTTCCTCTCTTGCCTCTCTCTCTCTCTCTGCTCTCTCTCTCTTCTTGCTTCTCTCTCTCTCTTGCTCTCTCTCTTGCTCTCTCTGCTCTCTTGCTCTCTCTTTGCCTCTCTCTCTGCTCTCTCTTGCTCTCTCTCTCTTGCTCTCTCTCTTGCTCTCTCTCTTCTCTTGCTCTCTCTCTCTCTTGCTCTCTCTCCTCTCTGCTCCTCTCTCTCTTGCTCTCTCTCTCTCTCTCTGCTCTCTCTCTCTTGCTCTCCTCTCTTGCTCTCTTCTCTCTTGCTCTCTCTTGCCTCTCTCTTGCTCTCTCTCTGCTCTCTCTGCCTCTCTGCTCTCTCTGCTCTCTCTCTCTAACTCTCTCTCCCCATTTTCTCTTACCTCTACCCCTCTCCTACCCCCCCTTCCCTTCACTTCCTCTCCCCCTCACCTTTCCCTTCTCTCTTCTCTCACAAAAAAAAAAAAAAAATGGTGGGACTCATGACCAAGGACCAGATGAGAATGGTTCGGGTAGGGAGGAGTGGATGGAGGAGCAGTGGAAAAGGATGGAACAAGAGTGGGAGAGAAAATTAGGAGAGCTTTCTGAAAAAAATGGAGAAAGAGCTCTCTGTGAAATTGAAAGGAGGTTGGAGAAGGAGACAAAGAATTGGGAGGCACAAGTCGAAACTGCAGTAGCCAAGATAAGGGGTCCTGAAGTTGAGATAAAGAGGCTGAAGGAGTTACAGGGGCAGTGACTAGAGAAGACACAGCATATGAAGCTGCGAGGCCGAACAGGAAGGAATGGAATTATGAATTATGCTAAGGTCACATCAATCTGCCAAGGAGGAAACCAAGGTGAAAGGGAAGATCAGCTGGTTGCAGATGGAGAGGGTGATAGGTCGAATGCTGAGGCACAACAAGGCTATCAAGAGCCACTGGAAAAATCAAGGGAGAAACTGACCACATACAGGCAGGATCCAGATTCACAGAGGGTGAGGCAATGGGAGGAAGAAGGGCAAAATCAGTGTTTATCCATGGGCTTCAGGAGAGAGAGGAAAGGACACACTGAAAGGAAGCAGGAAGAAAGAAAGGAGATTGAGAAAATCATCACGGAAATAGGTGAAGAGATGGACGAGATTGTAAATTTTCAGAGAATAGGGGGTACTCGAAGGGAAGAAAACGACCAATCAAGCTGATTCTCAGGACGGAAACAGTGCGGAACAGGATCCTCCAAGAGAAACCACGATTGAAATACTCGGAAGAGTACAAGAGGGTGTTCCTAGACAGAGACAGAACAAAATCAGAACGACAGCAGCTGAGGGAGAGGACAAAAAAAAGGAAAGGAGCTAGGAAAAGAGACAAGGAGGGAACCAAGCAGAGGTCAGTCAGAGCAGGACAGAACAGCATGGGCAAGCACACACACAACTACTCTGAGATATACAACCTATCACACCATCCCAACACACACTACAATCCATACCCACAGCCTCCACCCAACACTGAGCTATAGAATCCCACAGTATGCCACCAGGTCTCCCACCCTCACAGGCCCCCCAAACCACAGTGTTGGAAAGGAAACTGAAGGTATGGTACACAAACGCTGATGGAATAACAAATAAGTGGGAGGTGGGCACGAAAGAGTCAAAGAAGCATCACCGGACATCATAGCTCTCACAGAAACCAAAGCTTACAGGTATGATAACAGATGCCATCTTTCCAACGGGATACCAAATCCTGAGGAAAGACAGAGGGAACAGGGGGTGGAGGAGTGGCGTTGCTGATCAAAAATCGCTGGAATTTTGATGAGCTGGAGAGAGGAGATAGTGGAGAAGAAAGTGATTACATAGTGGGAACACTTCACTCTGGAGGTCCCAAGGTGGTAATAGCAGTGATGTATAACCCACCACAGAACAGCAGGAGGCCAAGGCAAGAGTACGACGAGGCAATAGAGTGATGGTTGACGCACTGGCTAGAGAGGCCAGAAGAGCTCATGCATGCAGGCAAAGCTCCTGATCATGGGTGACTTTAACCACAAGGAGATCGATTGGGAGAACTTGGACCCACATGGGGGCCAAGATAACATGGAGGGCTAAGATGATGGAGGTGGTACTGGAGAACTTCATGTACCAACACGTAAGGGACACTACAAGAGAGAGAGGAGAGGGATGAACCAGCAAGGCTGGACTTAGTATTCACCTTCAGTAGTGCAGATATCGAGGACATCACATATGAAAGACCCCCTTGGGGAACCAGTGACCATGTGGTTTTAAGCTTCAGAATACACAGTAGAGCTACAAGTGGAGGGAGAAGCAGGAAGGCCAGGACAGAATGAAGCCAAACTACAAGAAAGGGGACTACACAGGAATGAGGAACTACCTGAACGGGGTTCAGTGGGACAGAGAACTGGCAGGGAAGCCAGTTAATGAGATGATGGAATATGTAGCAACAAAATGCAAGGAGGCTGAGGAGAGGTTTGTACCCAAGGGTAACAGGAGTAATGAAAAAGCCAGGATGAGCCCATGGTTTGCCCAAAGGTGCAGGGAGGCAAAAACCAAGTGTGCTAGGGAATGGAAGAAATATAGAAGGCAAAGGACCCAGGAGAATAAGGAGAACAGTCGTAGAGCCAGAAACGAATATGCACAGATAAGAAGGGAGGACTAAAGACAATATGAAAATGACATAGCAGCGAAAGCCAAATCTGACCCGAAACTGTTGTACAGCCACATCAGGAGGAAAACAACAGTCAAGACCAGGTAATCAGGCTAAGGAAGGAAGGAGGAGAGACAACAGGAAATGACCGTGAAGTATGTGAAGAACTCAACAAGAGATTCAAAGAAGTGTTCACAGAGGAGACAGAAGGGACTCCAGAAAGCAGGAGAGGTGGGGCACACCACCAAGTGCTGGACACAGTGCACACAACCGAGGAAGAAGTGAAGAGGCTTCTGAGTGAGCTAGATACCTCAAAGGCAATGGGGCCAGATAACCTCTCCCCATGGGTATTGAGAGAGGGAGCAGAGGCGCTATGTGTACCCCTAACAACAATATTCAATACATCTATCGAAACAGGGAGATTGCCTGAGGGCATGGAAGACAGCAAATGTAGTCCCAATCTTTAAAAAAGGAGACAGACATGAAGCATTAAACTACAGACCAGTGTCACTGACATGTATAGTATGCAAAATCATGGAGAAGATTATCAGGAGAAGAGTGGTGGAACACCTAGAAAGGAATGATCTCATCAACAGCAGCCAGCATGGTTTCAGGGACGGGAAATCCTGTGTCACAAACCTACTGGAGTTCTATGACATGGTGACAGCAGTAAGACAAGAGAGAGAGGGGGTGGGTGGATTGCATTTTCTTGGACTGCAAGAAGGGGCGTTTGACACAGTTCCACACAAGAGATTGGTGCAAAAACTGGAGGACCAAGCAGGGATAACAGGGAAGGCACTACAATGGATCAGGGAATACTTGTCAGGAAGACAGCAGCGAGTCATGGTACGTGGCGAGGTGTCAGAGTGGGCACCTGTGACCAGCGTGGGGTCCCTGCAGGGGCTGTCCAGGACCAGTGCTGTTTCTGGTATTTGTGAACGACATGACGGAAGGAATAGACTTGAGGTGTCCCTGTTTGCAGATGACGTGAAGTTGATGAGAAGAATACACTCGATCGAAGACCAGGCAGAACTATTAAAGGGATCTGGACAGGCTGCAGACCTGGTCCAGCAATTGGCTCCTGGAGTTCAATCCCACCAAGTGCAAAGTCATGAAGATTGGGGAAGGGCAAAGAAGGCCGCAGACGGAGTACAGTCTAGGGGGTCAGAGACTACAAACCTCACTCAAGGAAAAAGATCTTGGGGTGAGTATAACACCAGGCACATCTCCTGAAGCGCACATCAACCAAATAACTGCTGCAGCATATGGGCGTCCTAGCAAACCTCAGAACAGCATTCCGACATCTTAATAAGGAATCGTTCAGGACCCTGTACACCTGTATACGTTAGGCCCATATTGGGAGTATGCGGCACCAGTTTGGAACCCACACTAGCCAAGCACGTAAAGAAACTAGAGAAAGTGCAAAGGTTTGCAACAAGACTAGTCCCAAAGCTAAGAGGTATGTCCCTACGAGGAGAGGTTAAGGGAAATCAACCTGACGACACTGGAGGACAGGAGAGATAGGGGGACATGATAACGACATACAAAATACTGAGAGGAATTGACAAGGTGGACAAAGACAGGATGTTCCAGAGATTGGACACAGT
>NW_027199861.1:0-27235 GCF_038502225.1 Cherax quadricarinatus | reverse complement strand
CTGACATTATTGGGTAGTTGAAATTAGTAAATGTGCAGTTTCTTGTGCTCAGTCGATAGAACAAATGGAGTTCTAAAGAAATAGCTATGAGTTTCATCGACTGGAACAATGGAATTAGCTGAAAATAGGGCTCAAAGTGGGTGAAATCGCTGATTCGTAAATATTGCCTAGGTCACCAACTTCGCAAGAGTGTTATTCTGTAAGTTTTCCATCAATTTTTTTTACTTTCGGTGTCATTACCATCAGGAAAAGATACCCTGTCATTTCATAAGAGAATATAATTTTTTTTTTAAATTTTTCGACACCAGGAGACACCTCAGAATTTGGGGTTGCGGCAGCAAAGGGTTAAGGAAATGTGTACAATGTTTACAAAGGTGCAAGCATTTATGGATGAATTTTATCCTGACACAGCTGTTGCAAGCCATATTGGCAACATGTGTTGTTTGTTGTTGTTTGTCCGTTGATTTGACAAGGACCATCTAGTCATCCTGGGGTCGAAGTTGGTGGGTACGCAGATGACTTGTCAGGCCAATCCGCGCACGAAACGTTCTCTGGCAGTGTTGACAGGGAAGGGTGGCGGCATTGAGTGGTCTGATGGCTCTGGTCTTCCTCGCCTGCCTGCGCTGCTCAGCTAGTGAGATTCTGCTTGCCTCGCAGGATGTTGCCCCTTTCTGGACAACTACTCGCCAGTCATTCCTGTCCTGAGCTATCAGTTCCCACATGGTGTGGTTGATGTTGAAAGCTTTCAGAGCAGTCTTAAGGGTGTCCATATAGCGCTTCTTTTGGCCTCCTTGAGAGCGCTTTCCATGCTGCAGTTTGCCAAACAAGAGTTTCTTTGGCAGCCGGTGGTCTGGCATGCGAGCAACGTGACCTGCCCAGCGAAGCTGTGTCTGCATTAGGATGGTGTAGATGCTAGGCAGGCCAGCTGTAGTCAGCACTTCTGTGTCTGGGATCTTATCTTGCCATTTGATGCCAAGAATTTTTCTGAGCCGTGTGGTGTGAAAGTGGTTCAACTTTCTGGCGTGATGTTTGTAGACAGTCCAGGTTTCGCAGCCATAGAGAAGTGTGGCGAGGACTATGGCTCTGTACACCTTGATCTTGGTGCTTGTGGTGATGCCTCTTCGGTTCCATACATTCTTGTGGAGCCTGCCGAAGGTGGCACTGGCTTTGGCAAGTCTGGCATTCACCTCATCATCGATGACAACGTTTCTGGAAAGGGTACTGCCGAGGTAGGTGAATTTGTCTACGGCGTTCAGTCGCTGCCCATTGATGGTGATGTTTGGCTCAACATACGTCTTTCCCGGAGCAGGCTGGTGCATCACTTCAGTCTTCGTTGTACTGATTCTCAGCCCGAAGTTGTTGCAGGCGACAGAGAACTTGTCAACACTGTGCTGCATGGCGGCTTCTGAAGTAGCATTGAGGGCGCAGTCATCAGCAATAGCAGGTCATTGATGGTGTCAGTTGCAGCCTTGGTTTTTGCTTGAAGCCTCCTGAGGTTGAAGACAGACCCATCTGTACTGTACCTGATGGCGATTCCTGCGTCTGTGTCCCTGAATGCGTCTGTAAGCATGGCCGAGAACATCAGGCTGAACAGGGTGGGAGCAACATGTACAATGACACTCGTCTCCCATTTTAGGGAAATCCTAAGGGTACGTGAGACACAGAGCTCTCTGGACAGATATTTTGTCTGACAGGGGTCCAATGACTCAAGCTGGTGCTAGTGGCATTAAAAAACAAAGAAAGGAGGTAACCCCAGAAAAGGACTTATTACCTGAAGTCTTTATGGAAGGGGATTCCCCTTCCAAACAATAGAACACCTGCATCATCTGCCCTCCTACCGTCTCATCATTCATCAAATGATAGAGAATCTTTTCGCGATGGTAATGACACCAAAATTACAAAATTTAGTCGAAAACTCACGGAATTACGCTCCTACGAAGTTAGCAACCTCACCGGCATATACACATCGGTGATGTCGCCGACTTTGAGCCCTGTTTCTGTCCAATTCTGTTGTTCCAGTTGACCAAACTCACAGCTTTTTCTTTAGAACTCCATTTTTTCTATCAACTGAGTACAAGAAACCGCCCATTTACCGATCTGAACTACCCAATAAAGTGGTCAGAAATTGGCCATTTGGCGAATTTCACGCAAATTAAAAAAGATGCCAATTTCAAAATAGGGTCCAGAATAAGCAATGTAGACATTCTTGGCACTAAAATAACATATCCTCTGTTCATTAGTCACCTCCCTAGGCCCCTCTTATATTACTATTGCTTTCTATTTTGATGTTTCATTCACACAAAAAATACAAAATTTACTATTATGCAGACTACTGCATTATTGTAAAAATGGTATAAATAATATCAGTGCACTAGTGAAAGAATATTATACTCCCCACTTGATGTGTACTGGATGTGTGGTGGGATTTGCTTACTCCCGAACATAGGTAAAAACCGAACATTTCCGCTACTTTGAGCTCAATTTCAAGGTCGTTTTCATTAATAAATAATCAAAATCATCTCTATTTCTGTAATATGTTTTCCATTTTATCACCTGAGACCATGAAAACGAATACAATATAAATACTATAAAAATACACCTCAAAGTCGGCGTTTTAATCCAAAAAACGGTCAGTTTTTTTATTCTCATTACGCACTGCATGCTGCAGGATTTTTTTTTATGTGGTGCACACAGACCCATTCTCTCACATGTGGGCCTACCAGCTTTCTCCCGCTTGATTTGAAGCCGCTAGAATTTACGTGTATAATATATACGTAAAGAGTATATGTACGTGGAATTCCAGATGAACAGTGGTCCCTCGTAAGACGTATTTCGGCAATAAAGGGTAAGGATACTCTACATGGCTTATTTATCTAGTCATGGGACTTATTTAGCCGGGGAGGCGTCTATTCATCTAATATGAAGCTGTTAACCCTCAAGTGCTCCTAACAATACAGTGGACCCCCGCATACCGGACACATCGCATACCGTACAATCCGCATACCGCTCGCTTTTTTCGCAAAAATTTTGCCTCGCATACCGCCCAAAAACCCGCTCACCGCCCTTCGTCCGAGACGCGTCCAATGTGCGGCCTGAGCCACGCTCACATGTTCCGCCGGTGGCATTGTTTACCAGCCAGCCTCCGCGGTAACATCCAAGCATACAATCGGAACATTTCGTATTATTACAGTGTTTTTGGTGATTTTTTCTGGAAAATAAGTGACCATGGGCCCCAAGAAAGCTTCTAGTGCCAACCCTACAGCAATAAGGGTGAGAATTACTATAGAGATGAAGAAAAAGATCATTGATAAGTATGAAAGTGGAGTGCGTGTCTCCGAGCTGGCCAGGTTGTATAATAAACCCCAATCAACCATCGCTACTATTGGTGGTACAGCTGCTGCTGTACCACCGTCAGCTGCTGCTGCACTGTCAGCTGCTGCTGCACTGTCAGCTGCTGCTGCTGTTGTACCACCGTCAGCTGCTGCTGCTGCTGTAGCATCGTCTGCTGCTGCTGTAGCATCGTCTGCTGCTGCTGTAGCATCGTCTGCTGCTGCTGTAGCATCGTCTGCTGCTGCTGTAGCATCGTCTGCTGCTGCTGTAGCATCGTCTGCTGCTGCTGTAGCATCGTCTGCTGCTGCTGTAGCATCGTCTGTTGCTGCTGTAGCATCGTCTGCTGCTGCTGTAGCATCGTCTGCTGCTGCTGTAGCATCGTCTGTTGCTGCTGTAGCATCGTCTGTTGCTGCTGTACCACCGTCAGCTGCTGCTGCTGCTGCTGTAGCACCGTTGTTGGTGTGGCTTATTGAGAATACCAAGAAACAATTAACCCCAGAGGATTTGCCACCCAGGATAACCCAAAAAAGTCAGTGTCATCGAAGACTGTCTAACTTATTTCCATTGGGGTCCTTAATCTTGTCTCCCAGGATGCAACCCACACCAGTCGACTAACACCCAGGTGAACAGGGAAAAATGCCTGGAACTAGTGCTCATATTGGTGAATTTAAAGCCAGCAAAGGTTGGTTTGAGAGATTTAAGAATCGTAGTGGCATACACAGTGTGATAAGGCCTGTTCTGGAAGAAAATGCCAAACAGGACCTACAGTACTCAGGAGGAAAAGGCACTCCCAGGACACAGTGTCTCATCAGTCATTGCTGCATCTTCAATAAAGGTAAGTGTCATTTATTCTTCATTTAGTAGAGTAGTACATGCACAATATATATTGTGCATGTACTACTCTACTATTGTGCATGTATCCTTCTCTTTGTGTGTAGGAAAATGTATATTTCATGTGGTAAAATTTTTTTTTTCATACTTTTGGGTGTCTTGCACGATTAATTTGATTTCCATTATTTCTTATGGGGAAAATTCATTCGCATACCGAACATTTCGCATAACAATGAGCTCCATTTAACCCTTTCAGCGTCCAAGGCCAAAATCTGAAGTCACGCACCAGTGTCCAAGAAATTTTGAAAAAAAAAAAATTATTTTTTGTTACAGAATTAATATGTCCGAAACACTGGCTCATAAGACGTGTATATACAGCAGGAACAGTTAAAGTGTTAAAGCAAAAACATGGTTGGAGTTTTTTTTTTCTCATTATGCACTGCATGCTGCAGGATTGTTTTTTATACTGTGCATGCTGACCACTCAGACCCATTCTCTCATATGTAGGCCTACCAGCTTTCTCCCACAAGATTGGAAGCTACTAGAATTTTGGTGTAATATTACAGGGCTGACACTAGCTTGCAAGCTGTAATATTATGGGACCGACAGTGAAAGAGTTAAAGCTGGATAGGGTTTAAATTTCTTTTGCATGCAGGCAAATCTGTATGTGCAGTAAAATAGCAAAAATAAAACGAGACTGTATTATATCTTCATGTGTGCTAGTATCAGAAAACAGTGGCAGTTTTCTGGGAGGAGTAATGGTGTAGCAGCTAAGAGGGTTATCGGTACTGTGGTGTCTGCACACTGCTGCCACCTTCTAACTAGATGATGAAGTCAATCTACCTTGGTGGGTAGTAGCCAGTGTAGTAAGATAATATAGTACATAAGTGTGTTTAGTTAGCAGAGGTGATATTGCATGGACGAAAGTGGATTGCCTTGATGCTGAAGGATTCTTGATCCCAGGCACTGGAGCTACCCTCCACTTTCTGGGGTCAAGTGTGATTGCCTCCAATTTCCCAGGTGATGTGGGGCCAGTACTGCTCCATGGTCACTGTGGGGTCAGTACCTCTCCATGGTCACTGTGGGGTCAATACCTCTCCATGGTCACTGTGGGGTCAGTACCACTCCATGGTCACTGTGGGGTCAGTACTGCTCCATGGTCACTGTGGGGTCAGTACCTCTCCATGGTCACTGTGGGGTCAATACCTCTCCATGGTCACTGTGGGGTCAGTACCACTCCATGGTCACTGTGGGGTCAGTACCTCTCCATGGTCACTGTGGGGTCAGTACCTCTCCATGGTCACTGTGGGGTCAGTACCTCTCCATGGTCACTGTGGGGTCAGTACCTCTCCATGGTCAGTGTGGGGTCAGTACCTCTCCATGGTCACTGTGGGGTCAGTACCTCTCCATGGTCACTGTGGGGTCAGTACCTCTCCATGGTCACTGTGGGGTCAGTACCTCTCCATGGTCACTGTGGGGTCAGTACCTCTCCATGGACACTGTGGGGTCAGTACCTCTCCATGGTCACTGTGGGGTCAGTACCTCTCCATGGTCACTGTGGGGTCAGTACTGCTCCATGGTCACTGTGGGGTCGGTACCTCTCCATGGTCACTGTGGGGTCAGTACCTCTCCATGGTCACTGTGGGGTCAGTACCTCTCCATGGTCACTGTGGGGTCAGTACCTCTCCATGGTCACTGTGGGGTCAGTACTGCTCCATGGTCACTGTGGGGTCAGTACCTCTCCATGGTCACTGTGGGGTCAGTACTGCTCCATGGTCACTGTGGGGTCAGTACTGCTCCATGGTCACTGTGGGGTCAGTACTTCTCCATGGTCACTGTGGGGTCAGTACCTCTCCATGGTCACTGTGGGGTCAGTATTTCTCCATGGTCACTGTGGGGTCAGTACCTCTCCATGGTCACTGTGGGGTCAGTACTGCTCGATGGTCACTGTGGGGTCAGTACTTCTCCATGGTCACTGTGGGGTCAGTACCTCTCCATGGTCACTGTGGGGTCAGTACCTCTCCATGGTCACTGTGGGGTCAGTACCTCTCCATGGTCAATGTGGGGTCAGTACTTCTCCATGGTCACTGTGGGGTCAGTACCTCTCCATGGTCACTGTGGGGTCAGTACTGCTCCATGGTCACTGTGGGGTCAGTACTTCTCCATGGTCACTGTGGGGTCAGTACCTCTCCATGGTCACTGTGGGGTCAGTACTTCTCCATGGTCACTGTGGGGTCAGTACCTCTCCATGGTCACTGTGGGGTCAGTACCTCTCCATGGTCACTGTGGGGTCAGTACCTCTCCATGGTCACTGTGGGGTCAGTACCTCTCCATGGTCACTGTGGGGTCAGTACCTCTCCATGGTCACTGTGGGGTCAGTACTGCTCCATGGTCACTGTGGGGTCAGTACTTCTCCATGGTCACTGTGGGGTCAGTACTTCTCCATGGTCACTGTGGGGTCAGTACCTCTCCATGGTCACTGTGGGGTCAGTACCTCTCCATGGTCACTGTGGGGTCAGTACTTCTCCATGGTCACTGTGGGGTCAGTACTTCTCCATGGTCACTGTGGGGTCAGTACCTCTCCATGGTCACTGTGGGGTCAGTACTGCTCCATGGTCACTGTGGGGTCAGTACCTCTCCATGGTCACTGTGGGGTCAGTACCTCTCCATGGTCACTGTGGGGTCAGTACCTCTCCATGGTCACTGTGGGGTCAGTACCTCTCCATGGTCACTGTGGGGTCAGTACCTCTCCATGGTCACTGTGGGGTCAGTACCTCTCCATGGTCACTGTGGGGTCAGTACTGCTCCATGGTCACTGTGGGGTCAGTACTTCTCCATGGTCACTGTGGGGTCAGTACTTCTCCATGGTCACTGTGGGGTCAGTACCTCTCCATGGTCACTGTGGGGTCAGTACCTCTCCATGGTCACTGTGGGGTCAGTACTTCTCCATGGTCACTGTGGGGTCAGTACCTCTCCATGGTCACTGTGGGGTCAGTACCTCTCCATGGTCACTGTGGGGTCAGTACCTCTCCATGGTCACTGTGGGGTCAGTACCTCTCCATGGTCACTGTGGGGTCAGTACCTCTCCATGGTCACTGTGGGGTCAGTACCTCTCCATGGTCACTGTGGGGTCAGTACCTCTCCATGGTCACTGTGGGGTCAGTACCTCTCCATGGTCACTGTGGGGTCAGTACCTCTCCATGGTCACTGTGGGGTCAGTACCTCTCCATGGTCACTGTGGGGTCAGTACCTCTCCATGGTCACTGTGGGGTCAGTACCTCTCCATGGTCACTGTGGGGTCAGTACCTCTCCATGGTCACTGTGGGGTCAGTACCTCTCCATGGTCACTGTGGGGTCAGTACCTCTCCATGGTCACTGTGGGGTCAGTACCTCTCCATGGTCACTGTGGGGTCAGTACTGCTCCATGGTCACTGTGGGGTCAGTACCTCTCCATGGTCACTGTGGGGTCAGTACTACTCCATGAACATAACCATAACATTGTACAGAGTTGTCAATTATAAAACACGTACGATGATGTAGGTTCAGAAGTAACATACAGTACATATTACATCACCATATCAATTACTATTTACTAACATATGATCAATCTTCACAAGTATGAAGTAACTACACTATGTACACAATACTTCTATATAATAAATGATCAATGGAAGGTTCAAAAACTTAACTTTGTACATTGTATGTTTTATACATTAATAATAACAATATAGTAGAGTACATTAGTTTAACATTACAAAGAGAGTCTTATAAATCAGTGGACAGGAGTTTCCCAAGATGAATATGAAATCTATAGAATAACAAATGACTTAATATCAAGACCCCTAAGTTTGCAACCTGCATTAATTCTATAATCCGAGAGCTGACTTTATTCGATGTATTCTATGTCACAAGAAATATGAAAAATACCAAGTATGAGTAGATTCTCAAATATTTAAGTTTCAAGGATATTCATCACTGAAGAGTGAGTCACCATTACTTGTCACTTACATACACAGTAAATTGCATCTCTTTCTGCATGAGATGTGAGGGAAGAAGGATCACCCCAGAGCTGTGTCTTCTCTTGTAAATATTATTCATTACTCAGTTACATAGCAAATGAGCTCATCACCTGATATTAATCAGCCTTGTTCCTACAAACTTCAATACTTACACTCACCATTATTAGCAATTCACCAACTACTTATATCAAATCTTTAACACCCATTTCAGTAGCCCATCACAGTATGTACCCTCTATAACATTATTCCCTAACTTTATTATCTTCCTTGGCATTCACTCCACAAGGCATTACCACATCAACTGGCTTACCTCAAATCAACTCTCCATTAACTTCTTCACAAACTCCTCTCACTACATCACTCTTAAATATATATAATCTTTGAACACCAAAAACACTAATTAATTTATCTCCATTTCTTCCACTTTTGCTTATAAAGGTTGAGAGAGAGAAATTTGTTACAAACACAGTCTCAGTGTTTGAGTGAGTATTTAACATGACATTACTGCCAGCCTTAAGACTATGCTCCAGTCCTCTCCCTGCTGCTACACTATTCTACATTACACTCACTCACACTCACTCACTCTCTTAACATAATTACACATCATTGAAATACTTAACTACTTAAAGCTCTTATTGCATTTTAATTACCCGTGTTTTACACAACCACAAAATAATGTTTTTACATCTATTCTCAATGTCATTCAGAATACATTCTCTAACATTTACTCTCATCTTACTTTCAGAATACATCTTTTAACATTTACTCTGTGTTTATTTCTGAATACTACACATCCACTTAACATATTTTCATCTTCTTTGTTCTTTCTGTTTGAATTCAGCCATTAAACAATCATCCCCATTTGATAACTACAGTATCAATTATTTTTCTTCTGGTTTAGCTTATATCTTAGGTGCCATATTTCACTCAATGTTAATTAATCATGATAATGTTAAAACACTCATGGTGACCATACACATCCTTGGTGTGCACACATTTTTTATTTTAAACTATTATCTTCAACCATTACCTTATGTACTGCTGGTACAAAGTATTCACAGTACACCACACACATTCAAAACCTTTCAGTCTATATTAATATTCACTTTTATCATATGCTTTCTCTAGATATACAGTGCTGCACATACTGATTTTTTTTTTCACATATTATATAGAAACCAAACCTTAATGTATCCATTTGTCTCTCTCTTAACTCTCCCTTACCTACAATGTGTTTACAAATTGTTTTCACACAAAATCCTTCCCTGTAACCTCCCAACTATGCTAAAATGAACTATTTCTGTAATTCCTAAAATCACTCCTACACCACTTGCAATTCTGTACTGGGATAATAAGCTCCTTCCTTCATTCCTATGTACTCTGCCCCTGCAGTGCATCAGGTCATATATACATCTACTGTACTGTTTCCTCTCCACTCTACATCATTTCACTCAATACCCAATTCATGCAACCTAATTATTCAGTTTTTTAAGTACAATATTGTACCCTTTCAGGATATACAAGTTTTACATTCATCAATTCACCTATCTACAAATTTTGTTTTATAATCTAATTGCTGATATTGCATGACTTGGTTGTGTATTATGCTGTAATCTGTGAGCTGCCTCCAGAAACCTTAACTCACTCACATGAGTCATGATGCACAAACTGCTTGTCCTGCAATGGTATTACCTCTCTTTGTATATATAAGTTAGAAGACCCTTAATAGAAAAACATTTTTTTAATACTCTAAAACATTTTTTAATACTGGGGTCGTGGGGGTCCAGAAGGTACTCCCTGTTTTCTCACGGAAATGTAAATTCTGTTCTTACAAATTCACCACAAATAGGCGAGTACAAATAGGAAGCATGTCTATCTCATGCTCGGCAGACAGAGGATCAAGCCTTCACCATGTGTTTCACTGAATGACCCATGTGGGTTTAGTGCTTAAATGAATTAATTAATTACAAATTTACCATGTGTAATGTGTTAAAATTTATCCGCCTGCTCTAAGATAATACTGGGCACAAATACCTATGTGTAAGAAGCTCCAGTCCTCAGGAAGTATTAAATAGTTAGGTAAAGGGCAGTAATGTATCCAATGATATGGATACATTTTTAACTAGTTATAATCACAGAGGTTAACTCGTGGCTAACCATTCTTTTATTATAACATTTTACTACTTTCTTTGCAATTTTACTAAAACTTCAATATTCCTGCCTCTTCATTCCCGTTCCATAATTCAGACTTGAACATTAAACCTTTTCTTTTGAATATCTCTTTTTTCTCTGTTCACAATGTTTTCCACCATCACTTTCACCACCACCATGTCATCCTTCACCATGCCATCCTTTGCCATGTCATCCTTCACCATGTCATCCTTCACCATGTCATCCTTCACCATGTCATCCTTCACCATGTCATCCTTCACCATATTATCCTCCACCATGTCATCCAGTCTTATATCAACCCACACCACCACCACGTCATCCTCCACCTTACAATACAATTTTTACTTCCTTGGAAGTTTACACTGAGATTCTGTAATTACAATAATGAGTTGCAGTGCAAAAAGAGCACTATTATGCCAAGGCATTATGGGCAGACTAAATTAATGGCTTACAGACTACAGGTTGGCCATCACTAATCTGGCATCATTGGGACCTGAAGTGTGCTGGATTAGTGAGTTTGCTGGATTACAGAGTGGTTAAGTTAGAATACACTTAATTAACCTATCAATAGAGACTCTTTCCTGCTACATCTTCCTCATTTTCATCACTGCTTTCTCCTCCACTGGCTTGCTGATGTGGATTTACAACCATCTGCACAATTTCTGAGTAAGTTTTTTATTTTATTATCACACCGGCCGATTCCCACCAAGGCAGGGTGGCCCGAAAAAGAAAAACTTTCACCATCATTCACTCCATCACTGTCTTGCCAGAAGGGTGCTTTACACTACAGTTTTTAAACTGCAACATTAACACCCCTCCTTCAGAGTGCAGGCACTGTACTTCCCATCTCCAGGACTCAAGTCCGGCCCGCCGGTTTCCCTGAATCCCTTCATAAATGTTACTTTGCTCACACTCCAACAGCACGTCAAGTATTAAAAACCATTTGTCTCCATTCACTCCTATCAAACACGCTCACGCATGCCTGCTGGAAGTCCAAGCCCCTCGCACACAAAACCTCCTTTACCCCCTCCCTCCAACCCTTCCTAGGCCGACCCCTACCCCGCCTTCCTTCCACTACAGACTGATACACTCTTGAAGTCATTCTGTTTCGCTCCATTCTCTCTACATGTCCGAACCACCTCAACAACCCTTCCTCAGCCCTCTGGACAACAGTTTTGGTAATCCCGCACCTCCTCCTAACTTCCAAACTACGAATTCTCTGCATTATATTCACACCACACATTGCCCTCAGACATGACATCTCCACTGCCTCCAGCCTTCTCCTCGCTGCAACATTCATCACCCACGCTTCACACCCATATAAGAGCGTTGGTAAAACTATACTCTCATACATTCCCCTCTTTGCCTCCAAGGACAAAGTTCTTTGTCTCCACAGACTCCTAAGTGCACCACTCACTCTTTTTCCCTCATCAATTCTATGATTCACCTCATCTTTCATAGACCCATCCGCTGACACGTCCACTCCCAAATATCTGAATACGTTCACCTCCTCCATACTCTCTCCCTCCAATCTGATATTCAATCTTTCATCACCTAATCTTTTTGTTATCCTCATAACCTTACTCTTTCCTGTATTCACCTTTAATTTTCTTCTTTTGCACACCCTACCAAATTCATCCACCAATCTCTGCAACTTCTCTTCAGAATCTCCCAAGAGCACAGTGTCATCAGCAAAGAGCAGCTGTGACAACTCCCACTTTGTGTGTGATTCTTTATCTTTTAACTCCACGCCTCTTGCCAAGACCCTCGCATTTACTTCTCTTACAACCCCATCTATAAATATATTAAACAACCACGGTGACATCACACATCCTTGTCTAAGGCCTACTTTTACTGGGAAAAAATTTCCCTCTTTCCTACATACTCTAACTTGAGCCTCACTATCCTCGTAAAAACTCTTCACTGCTTTCAGTAACCTACCTCCTACACCATACACTTGCAACATCTGCCACATTGCCCCCCTATCCACCCTGTCATACGCCTTTTCCAAATCCATAAATGCCACAAAGACCTCTTTAGCCTTATCTAAATACTGTTCACTTATATGTTTCACTGTAAACACCTGGTCCACACACCCCCTACCTTTCCTAAAGCCTCCTTGTTCATCTGCTATCCTATTCTCCGTCTTACTCTTAATTCTTTCAATTATAACTCTACCATACACTTTACCAGGTACACTCAACAGACTTATCCCCCTATAATTTTTGCACTCTCTTTTATCCCCTTTGCCTTTATACAAAGGAACTATGCATGCTCTCTGCCAATCCCTAGGTACCTTACCCTCTTCCATACATTTATTAAATAATTGCATAAGTATACTGATGAAATCTGAGTCAGTATAATTATGAAATTTGAAATTATGCTAGCCGAAATTAGTGCTGGATTACTGATGGAGCCGGAAAACCGATTGCCAGATTAGTGATGGCCGACCTGTACTTAATACTAGAGAAATTGATCATAGTTTATTTAAGTTGTACATCTGTTTTTATTTAAAGCAGACAGTAAGTTCACTCATGTCATCCAATCTTACATCAACAGACACTGCCACCATGTCATCCAATCTTACATCAACATACATTGCCACCATCTTATCCAATCTTACATCAACAGACACTGCCACCATGTCATCCAATCTTACATCAACATACATTGCCACCATCTTATCCAATCTTACATCAACATATACTGCTACCATATCACCCAATCTTAACACACACAGTATTCCCAACTTTTCAGAAAGCAAATAATTTTTTCTACATAATTTTCAATTTTTAATCTAACTTTTCACTTCCCTGTAAAATTGATCTTGCCCCTATTCTGGGATGATGAAGGTATCTTCACAAGAATTCAATTTCTCCTATGTATGGGACAGACAATCCTGAGAGATGGCAATTCCCAAGAGATAGTAACTCCAGCTCTGCTGGATGGAAACCTTTGAAGCTGCCATAGCCAATGAGCCCTTGCTGGAATGCTTCATGATATGGTCACTGCCCTACTGAAGTCTCCCAGCTCAAGCTGACAAGGTTGGTAGACAGCAACCACCCAGGGAAGTACTACCGTCCTGCCAGATGACTGTGAAACAAAAACCTGTAACTGTTTTGCATGATGGTAGGATTGCTGGTTTCTTTTTCTGTCTCATAAACACGCTAAGATAACAGGGATATCTTGCTACTCCTACTTACACTTTGGTCACACTTCACAGACACGCACATGCATATATATATATACATACATCTAGGTTTTTCTCCTTTTTCTAAATAGCTCTTGTTCTTTTTTATTTCTTCTATTGTCCATGGGGAAGTGGAAAAGAATCTTTCCTCCGTAAGCCATGCGTGTCGTATGAGGCGACTAAAATGCCGGGAGCAATGGGCTAGTAACCCCTTCTCCTGTATACAATTACTAAAAAAGAGAAGAAGAAAAACTTTATAAAACTGGGTTGCTTAAATGTGCGTGGATGTAGTGCGGATGACAAGAAACAGATGATTGCTGATGTTATGAATGAAAAGAAGTTGGATGTCCTGGCCCTAAGCGAAACAAAGCTGAAGGGGGTAGGAGAGTTTCAGTGGGGGGAAATAAATGGGATTAAATCTGGAGTATCTGAGAGAGTTAGAGCAAAGGAAGGGGTAGCAGTAATGTTAAATGATCAGTTATGGAAGGAGAAAAGAGAATATGAATGTGTAAATTCAAGAATTATGTGGATTAAAGTCAAGGTTGGATGCGAGAAGTGGGTCATAATAAGCGTGTATGCACCTGGAGAAGAGAGGAATGCAGAGGAGAGAGAGAGATTTTGGGAGATGTTAAGTGAATGTATAGGAGCCTTTGAACCAAGTGAGAGAGTAATTGTGGTAGGGGACTTGAATGCTAAAGTAGGAGAAACTTTTAGAGAGGGTGTGGTAGGTAAGTTTGGGGTGCCAGGTGTAAATGATAATGGGAGCCCTTTGATTGAACTTTGTATAGAAAGGGGTTTAGTTATAGGTAATACATATTTTAAGAAAAAGAGGATAAATAAGTATACACGATATGATGTAGGGCGAAATGACAGTAGTTTGTTGGATTATGTATTGGTAGATAAAAGACTGTTGAGTAGACTTCAGGATGTACATGTTTATAGAGGGGCCACAGATATATCAGATCACTTTCTAGTTGTAGCTACACTGAGAGTAAAAGGTAGATGGGATACAAGGAGAATAGAAGCATCAGGGAAGAGAGAGGTGAAGGTTTATAAACTAAAAGAGGAGGCAGTTAGGGTAAGATATAAACAGCTATTGGAGGATAGATGGGCTAATGAGAGCATAGGCAATGGGGTCGAAGAGGTATGGGGTAGGTTTAAAAATGTAGTGTTAGAGTGTTCAGCAGAAGTTTGTGGTTACAGGAAAGTGGGTGCAGGAGGGAAGAGGAGCGATTGGTGGAATGATGATGTAAAGAGAGTAGTAAGGGAGAAAAAGTTAGCATATGAGAAGTTTTTACAAAGTAGAAGTGATGCAAGGAGGGAAGAGTATATGGAGAAAAAGAGAGAAGTTAAGAGAGTGGTGAAGCAATGTAAAAAGAGAGCAAATGAGAGAGTGGGTGAGATGTTATCAACAAATTTTGTTGAAAATAAGAAAAAGTTTTGGAGTGAGATTAACAAGTTAAGAAAGCCTAGAGAACAAATGGATTTGTCAGTTAAAAATAGGAGAGGAGAGTTATTAAATGGAGAGTTAGAGGTATTGGGAAGATGGAAGGAATATTTTGAGGAATTGTTAAATGTTGATGAAGATAGGGAAGCTGTGATTTCGTGTATAGGGCAAGGAGGAATAACATCTTGTAGGAGTGAGGAAGAGCCAGTTGTGAGTGTGGGGGAAGTTCGTGAGGCAGTAGGTAAAATGAAAGGGGGTAAGGCAGCCGGGATTGATGGGATAAAGATAGAAATGTTAAAAGCAGGTGGGGATATAGTTTTGGAGTGGTTGGTGCAATTATTTAATAAATGTATGGAAGAGGGTAAGGTACCTAGGGATTGGCAGAGAGCATGCATAGTTCCTTTGTATAAAGGCAAAGGGGATAAAAGAGAGTGCAAAAATTATAGGGGGATAAGTCTGTTGAGTGTACCTGGTAAAGTGTATGGTAGAGTTATAATTGAAAGAATTAAGAGTAAGACGGAGAATAGGATAGCAGATGAACAAGGAGGCTTTAGGAAAGGTAGGGGGTGTGTGGACCAGGTGTTTACAGTGAAACATATAAGTGAACAGTATTTAGATAAGGCTAAAGAGGTCTTTGTGGCATTTATGGATTTGGAAAAGGCATATGACAGGGTGGATAGGGGGGCAATGTGGCAGATGTTGCAAGTGTATGGTGTAGGAGGTAGGTTACTGAAAGCAGTGAAGAGTTTTTACGAGGATAGTGAGGCTCAAGTTAGAGTATGTAGGAAAGAAGGAAATTTTTTCCCAGTAAAAGTAGGCCTTAGACAAGGATGTGTGATGTCACCGTGGTTGTTTAATATATTTATAGATGGGGTTGTAAGAGAAGTAAATGCGAGGGTCTTGGCAAGAGGCGTGGAGTTAAAAGATAAAGAATCACACACAAAGTGGGAGTTGTCACAGCTGCTCTTTGCTGATGACACTGTGCTCTTGGGAGATTCTGAAGAGAAGTTGCAGAGATTGGTGGATGAATTTGGTAGGGTGTGCAAAAGAAGAAAATTAAAGGTGAATACAGGAAAGAGTAAGGTTATGAGGATAACAAAAAGATTAGGTGATGAAAGATTGAATATCAGATTGGAGGGAGAGAGTATGGAGGAGGTGAATGTATTCAGATATTTGGGAGTGGACGTGTCAGCGGATGGGTCTATGAAAGATGAGGTGAATCATAGAATTGATGAGGGAAAAAGAGTGAGTGGTGCACTTAGGAGTCTGTGGAGACAAAGAACTTTGTCCTTGGAGGCAAAGAGGGGAATGTATGAGAGTATAGTTTTACCAACGCTCTTATATGGGTGTGAAGCGTGGGTGATGAATGTTGCAGCGAGGAGAAGGCTGGAGGCAGTGGAGATGTCATGTCTGAGGGCAATGTGTGGTGTGAATATAATGCAGAGAATTCGTAGTTTGGAAGTTAGGAGGAGGTGCGGGATTACCAAAACTGTTGTCCAGAGGGCTGAGGAAGGGTTGTTGAGGTGGTTCGGACATGTAGAGAGAATGGAGCGAAACAGAATGACTTCAAGAGTGTATCAGTCTGTAGTGGAAGGAAGGCGGGGTAGGGGTCGGCCTAGGAAGGGTTGGAGGGAGGGGGTAAAGGAGGTTTTGTGTGCGAGGGGCTTGGACTTCCAGCAGGCATGCGTGAGCGTGTTTGATAGGAGTGAATGGAGACAAATGGTTTTTAATACTTGACGTGCTGTTGGAGTGTGAGCAAAGTAACATTTATGAAGGGATTCAGGGAAACCGGCAGGCCGGACTTGAGTCCTGGAGATGGGAAGTACAGTGCCTGCACTCTGAAGGAGGGGTGTTAATGTTGCAGTTTAAAAACTGTAGTGTAAAGCACCCTTCTGGCAAGACAGTGATGGAGTGAATGATGGTGAAAGTTTTTCTTTTTCGGGCCACCCTGCCTTGGTGGGAATCGGCCGGTGTGATAATAAAAAAAAAAAAAATTTGGGTAACTGAAGCTCTATCATTATTATAATAATTATTATTATTAATTTAAGGAACTGAAGCTCTATCGTTATTATAACAATATACTAGACCGCCACTGAAGAATTGCTGCAAAATTTTATGTAACATCATGTATAATTAATTAAACATAGTTCAGTTTGTGGGAAGGAAAAAAAAATTATCTTTTGCTCAAGCAGCCACCTTGTTATGGAGCAGCCGGGGAGCCTTCCCCTACCACTCCCCGATACCCCCGCCTATCATCCCAGCATTCGTAATTCATAGGTGTCCAGTCTTTCTCTGCTACAAGGCAGCTGTGTTTGTCAATTGTGTTATGATATTTTAATCACTATCTTGTGTCTGCCAAGCAATCATGACACCCAGTAGCCATACTAGTGTTGCTGAAAGTGGTACGAAGAGGTATAAGCGCTTAAGTCTTACAATTAACAAAGATATTAAACAAGAGATAACCTGTAGCCGTAACTGAAGTGTTACTTTGTACACAGAAAAAGAGGTTAACATGAGTTTGTGTGACTGACTGAATGAATGATTGACTGAATGACTGACTTACTAACTGACTTACTGAATGACTGACTGAATGACTGACTGACTGAATGACTGAACTGACTGACTTACTGAGTGACTTGACTGGCTTACTTAACTGACTTATTGAGTGACTTGACTGACTTACTGAGTGAGTGACTTGACTGACTTACTGAATGACTTGACTGACATACTGAGTGACTTGACTGACTACTTTTTATGTTGTTAGTACTGTATTTTATACTGTAAGGTTTAGGATAAACACTGTGTACAACACAAATAGTTTTTTATTTCCCAGAAATTTGGCATAAAAAACACGGTCATAAGTCGAGTGGTTGTAAGTCGGATGGTAGGTGTATTACAGTGTAGACTGCCTTTGATGAGTTTCAAGAGTTTTCCCTAGTTAAACAGCTCAACCCTGGGCCAGGTTTGTCTGGTGCTTGCCTGGTCAACCAGGCTGTTGCTGATGGCAGCCCACTGGCCCATGTATCCATCAGAGCCTGCTTGATCTGGCATGTGGTGAAGTGTTTAATTTCTTCTTGAAAACTTTACACTTGTTCTAGCAGTGTTCCTGATATCCTCTGTTAAGATGTTAAACAGTCTGGGACCATGAATGTTGATAGTGTTCTCTTATTGTGCCCATGATGTCACCACTTTTCACTAGGTTTATCCTACACATTCTCCCATATCTCACACTCAAGTTATGAGAGTGTGCAGATTTGGGACATGGCCTACAAGCACCTTCCATGTATATGTCACCATGTATATGTCATCATGTATATGTCATCTCCTCCACTCCAGTGAGTACATATATAAAAAATTTGAGGCATTTCCAGTAATTAAATGCTTTATTGGCTCTATGAGAGCCATAAATCATCTCTATATCTGTTCCAGCTGTCAGCAGTGTATGACCCTAGTAGGTCTAGTGCTTTATTTTGATTCCAGCTCTGATATCTCTCCTGCCCAGAAACGAGTCACCAACAAAGAACAATACTCTAAGTGAGAGAACATAAGCGATTTCAAGAGTGTCACCATTGACATTATTTCCCTTGTTTCCAAAGTTCTCATTAACCCTTTGAGGGTTGGTCACGTACAAGTAAGTCATTGCAGCCAGGGTCGGTCATGTACTTGTATGTATAAATTCTAGCACCTTCAAATCAAACAGGAGAAAATTGTTAGGCCTACATGTGATAGAATGGGTCTGCATGATTAGTGTGTGCAGTAGGAAAAAAATCTAGGCACCTGCATTGCATTGTGGGAGTGGTAATTCAATGCATCTTTGTCACCAAGCCAAGTGGTAAGGAAGACCTCATTCTTCCTCGAATTGAGACTATTCTCTTCCCAAGTGATAGCTCTAACACAGTTTGAAGTGTCACTGAATATGGGGAAGGCAGTGTAGGGGGTGGGGAAGACAGTGTGAATTCGTGTAAAGAACATTGGCTGGCTGGCTGGTCAGGTAGGTGGCTGGCTGGCTGGTCAGGTGGTTGGCTGGTCAGGTGGCTGGCTGGCTGGTCAGGTGACTGGCTGACTGTCTGTGCCTCACAGGTAAAAATAAATACAATTATACATAGTGTAAATTACCTAGGATAACCCAAAAAAATCCAGACTGACAAATAATAGTATCAAGACTCAGATGTGATGCACTGTCATGTTGGTTCACTAGTGGCTCTCTCTGAGACAGAAAGAGAGGCAAGCAGACAGACAAACATGTTTGTGTAAAGTGAAAACAAATAAAGCGAAGGCAGTGTACCTCATCAAATGTCACCACTGTCATTAGTGGAGTGATAAGATAAGATGAGTGACACACACCCCTTACACCGTGCTTCACTTATTATTATTATTATTATTATATTCTCCTGTGTATCCTAGGTAATTTACACTATGTATAGTTGTATTTATGTGTACCTGTGAGACGAAGAGACAGACAGATAAACAGCCAGCCAGGCATGTTGTTTACACAAACCCACACTCCCTTCCCCACCAAAACATTGCTGGGACCTATAAATACTATGTATATATTTCTAGACAATAGTATGTGACTAAAATAGGTGAAAATGTTCACATGTCATTGTTTGTACAGTTATTGTGTAGTATACAACGAGTGTATATATCCAAAATATGACTTATATTGGTCTCACAGGCCATAAAAGTTACTTGAAAAAATAAAATATTAAAAAATAAAAAAAAAAAGTAGAAAAATAAAAAATTAACTATTACCATGTGACCGGCAGTCGGCGATGTTGCTGTAAGAGGCTCACTTTCTGTCAACTTCACACCTCCATATCTCGGCAAGTACTGATCGCAATTTTTTTTTTTTTTTTTTTGGCCTGTGACACCCACAAAATTATGCATTCTATCATTTCATAAGAATTTTTTTTTTTTTTCCAAAAATTTTTCAACCCTGTCAACCCTCAAAGGGTTAACTGCGGTCATTTTGCTAACCACTGATATTTGCCTTATTGTCTTCTTGGAAAGGGTAACTGACATTACAAACAAATCCTTCGTATGTTGTTTTGTGGCTCCTCTTATTTTATATACAGTGTCCCCTTTTGAGTTCTTCATTCTGTTCATATCTAAACATTTGGAACTTGTCACCACTGAAAATCATGTTATTCTCCACTATCACTGGAAGACTCTTTATATATTCTTGCAATTTTTCCATCTTCTACCAACATAATTTTCTTCCTTTTTTGATGATACAAAACTGGGGCAAGAAGTTTGAATTATGTCTGCAATGAGGGATACCCAGAAGAGAAGAGTCATCAAGGCTCAGGAGCATGTTCCTAGCACCTTCATGCTCACATCAAGGCTCAGGAGTATGTCCCTATCACCTTCATGCTCACACCAAGGCTCAGGAGCATTTCCCTAGCACTTTCACATTCCCATCAAGGCCCAGGAGCATGTCCCTAGCACTTTCATGCTCACACTTCCCAATAAACTCTCAAGAGTTAGAAACAAGGAACTGTGGAATCACACTTAGATGATCCTGTATACTGTTGTATAGTATAATATACTGCAGTGTATTAGAGTTCTAGATGATTAACATCATGGTAGGTAACAGTGACAACAACTGTGACAAGTACCTGGACATACTGCAACAACAGTGACAAGTGCCTGAAGATACTGCAACAACAGTGACATGCCTTACTCCAGCAGCAGTAGAAGAGATGCTTCAACTGACTTCAGTAAAATGTTCTCTTAAATGTGTCATAGTGAGTAACTAGTTCTTTAGTTAGGTAGTCACAAGAACCTTCTTGACAACTCTGCTACCACAGTTAACAACACAAATCAACTTGGGGGTGGTACAGACATCAACAACAGAACTTTAGATGGCAACATTAATCATCTTAGAAGCTACAATGGAAATAGAAGAGCAGAGAGTGAGTGTGAGAGAGATAAGAGTGGTGTGTGCGTTGGAGTGGAGGGTGTCAGCAAGGGGAACAGAGAATTAAAGTGCATTATTCACTGACTCAACTTTACTATCACAATACTAGTTATGACTTCTTACTTGTATACACACACATACACACTAGTGTCCACAATAAGAATAAAACATTCTTGCCTTCAAGTAAGACCTTTAAGTTCTCTGTATTATTTCTGTGGCAGATCACATCCTGTGTATGGTTAATCCAGCACCTTTGCAGAGTGCATCCAGCACTTCTGTAGAGTGCTATGTGATGTGAGTGAAGAAAGTCATTATCACTGCCATGTATTCTTTTGTTTTACACCATTGTTGAAATTTTTTGCAGCAATCTCCATAATTACTACAACAGAGGTACCAACCTTCACTTCCCAAGAAGCACAAACCCATATTTTGGAAGGAAGAAAAAATCTCCAATAGAAATAATTCCCCAGGGTGTGTCCAAAGCGATGCACCAGATGCATCATGTTATGGAAGGCTCAGGAAGATGACCAACTTAACTGATAACTTCCTGAAATACAGTCTTGAAGACTACCATATCTGCTTCCAGTGTACAGTTTAACTAGTGGCATAACTTTAAGGGTCACCAGTGGTAGACACAAAGCCTCTGATAGTTCACTTTAACCCTTAACCTATACAAACATAGATCTATGTCCATGTGCAGGGGGCTCCAAACGTAGATCTATGTTTTTTTTACATGCTTTCAAATGGGGAAAATCAAGGTCGGAGCACTACGCACGTGAACGTAGATCTACGTTTGGACAGTTTAAGGGTTAAGGGTCACCGGTTGTGGACACAGAAGCCTTCAATAGCCCACTTTAATCCTTTCAGTGTTGAGACCCCTGTTCACAAACTTGCTCTCAGTGAAAAAAAAAAAAAAAAAAAATCTTATGAAATGATAGAGAATCTTTTCCCGATAGTAATAAAACCAAAAGTATGAAATTTGATGGAAAACTTACAGAATTACACTCATGTGAAGTTAGCGGTCTCGGGGATATTTACACATCAGCGATTTTGCCCACTTTGAGCCTATTTTTGGCCAATTCCATTGTACCAGTCACTCAAACTCATAGCTGTTCTGCTAGAACTCCTTTTGTTCTATTGATCGAGTACATGAAACAGCCCATTTACTGATTTCAACTACCCAATAAAGTGATCAGAAATTGGTAATTTGGCTAATTTCATACAAAAATCAAGAAAGGTAAATTTTAAAATAAGGTCCAGAGTTAACAATACAAACATTCCTGCACTAAATTAACATTTTCTCTGTTCATTAGTCATGTCTTCAGGCTCCTTTTATATTACGCTTGCTTTCCATTTTGAATTTTTATTCACACAAAAAATAGAAGACTTACTGTTATGCAGTCTACTGCATTGTAAAAATGGTATAATTAATATCAGCATATTTGTGAAAGCATATTAAACCCACCAGTTGACATGTATTGGATGCGTGATGTGATCTGTTTACTCTTGAACATCAGTAATAATCGAACATTTCCACTACTCAAGCTCAATTTCAAGGTACTTTTAGTCCATAAACCATTCAAAATTATCTCTATTTTTGTAATATATCTTCCATTCTATCGAACGAGACCAGGAAAATGAGAGTACAACCATAAATACCACATGAAAATACACCTCAAATTCGCTATTTTAAACCAAAAACACAGTTTTTTCTCATTATGCACTGCGTACTTCAGGATTTATTTATATTGCACACACTGACCACTTAGACCCATTCTCTCATGTGTAGGCCTACCAGCTTTCTCCCGCAACACTGAAAGCCACTAGAATTTTGGTGTAGTATTACGAGACCGACACTGGCTTGAAAGCCATAATATTACGGGACTGACAGTGAAAGAGTTAAGGGTCACCAGTGATGGACACAGAAGCCTCTGATGGTTCACTTTAGCCCTTTGAGGGTCTATCCCGTAGTTCTATGGCTTTGAAGCCACGGTCCAAGCCTAGATATGAGAGAATGCATCTATGTGGTAAATGTGCACCATGTGAGACAAATCCTGCAGCATGCAGTGTATAATGAGAAAAAAACTGCAACCATGTTTTTGAATTAAAACAGTGAGTTTGCGGTGTATTTTCATATGTTTTTTACAGTTATATTTGCGTTTTTTTGGTCTCATTTGATAGAATGGAAGATATATTACAGAAATAGAGATGATTTTGATTGGTTTTAATATTGAAAATAGCTTGAAACTGAGCTCAAAGTAACAGAAACATTTGATTTTTTCTAATGTTCAAGAGTAAACAAATCACATCACGTGTCCAGTACACGATGATATTATATATACAATTATTACAATATTGCATAACAGTAAATCTATTTTTTGGTGTGAATAAAAATTCTTTGTGAATTAAAAATCAAAATGGAATTCATCTGCAAAGCCTGGAAACACAATCAATAGAGAAAATGTTATTTTAGTGCCAGGAATGCCTGCATTGTTTATTCTGGACCCTATTTTGAAACTGGAATATTTTGAACTGTGTGTGAAACTGGCCAAATTACCAATTTCCAATCACTTTAGTGGGTAGTTGAAATAGTTGACTGGGCAATATCTTGTGCTCAATAGATAAAATAGAACATATACTAGCAAAATAGCTAAGAATTTGGTCTAATGGAACAATGTAATTGGCCGAAAATAGGACTCAAAGTGGGCAAAATTGCCGATGCATAAATATTGCTGACACAGCAAAATTCACAGGAGCGTAACTTTGTTAATTCTTAATCAAATTTCATACTTTTTTATTACCTTCAGAAAAAGGATTTTCTACCATTTCATAAAAAAAAATAATCATTTCTCTTTTTTTTGTTTTTTGAAAATTCTTGGACCATGTGGGGAATTTTCAGATTGGAGGTCTGGACCCTCAAAGGGTTAAGGATCACCAGTGGTAGACACAGAAGGCTTCGATGGTTCACATTTCCTTTCTTATTTGTTGGGAAATTTTAGTCTTTTTTTTTCTTCCAATGCTAAAACGTGGATCTTT
The DNA here is from genome assembly GCF_038502225.1 of Cherax quadricarinatus. Lineage (NCBI taxonomy): Eukaryota > Metazoa > Arthropoda > Malacostraca > Decapoda > Parastacidae > Cherax > Cherax quadricarinatus. The sequence continues at coordinate 3,290 of NW_027199861.1, read as the reverse complement.
CTTTTGGTGGGGAACATCGGTTGTAGATGCTGCAATCATTAATGTAGAAAGATAGATAAAGACAGCAACACAAGGTGAAGAGTGCAAGATGGCAACAAGCTTCACTCACTCCCTAACAATAACTGATAAAACTGTACTACAAGTATCAGTCACTAACACTATGGAGCTGGTCAGCAAGCAATATACCTCCCACCAGTGTGTACAGAATACAGAGCACACAAATGCTACTGTATATTTCAAGGCAACAGTGCTCTTCTCTTAGTGCTTACTGTACCTACCATTCTTACACTGACTACAGTACAACTACTCTTTTTAAGAACAGTAATATTCTTACAAATTCCAAGACATGTGACTGGCATTTTAATGTAAGTACACCATTACTGTACATGCAATGATGAAGATCTTTATACCAGCAATAGCAAATGTATTACTCTTTGGTAATGGCAAGTGACAAAAATACATTACTAATACTGCAAAGTAGAGATCTACATGTGACAGTGCCTTCGCTTGATATGCTCATTGAGATGCGACTTCTGCGAGGCTCGGTACATACACTGTGGGCAGGTGTATGGCTTCTCACCAGTGTGTGATCTCACATGACGGTTCAAGTCGCTGCGGTACATGAAGGCCCGCCGGCAGAAGGGACACAAGAGTGCCGTCACTGCTACAGCAGCAGCAGGCGCACATCTCAGTGACTCCTACGGGAGGAAAGAGCCAGTGTTACCAGCAGCGTCATAGCCATCAAGCTGAGACCCACATGTACTCTACTTGTATCTTACCAGCACCACTTTAATCACCAAGCTGTGTATTTTACCAGCACCATCTTATTCATCTGAGATATATATGTATCTTACTTGTATGTTACCAGCACCATCTTATTCATCTATCTGAGAAATACATGTATCTTACTTGTATGTTACCAGCCCCATCTTACTCATCTGAGATATATATGTATCTTACTTGTATGTTACCAGCACCATCTTATTCATCTCTCTGAGATATACATGTATCTTACTTGTATGTTACCAGCACGATCTTAACCATCTGAGTTCCACATATTCTACAACCTCATAAGTTCCACATGTATCTTACAGTATCATAACCATCTGAGTTCCACATATGACCTACAGTATCATAACCATCTATCCAAGTTCCACATGTGTCCTACAGTATCATAACCATCTGAGTTCCACATGTGTCCTACAGTATCACAACCATCTGAGTTCCACATGTGACCTACAGTATCATAACCATCTGAGTTCCACATGTGACCTACAGTATCATAACCATCTGAGTTCCACATGTGACCTACAGTATCATAACCATCTGAATTCCACAAGTGTCCTACAGTATCATAACCATCTGAGTTCCACATGTGTCCTACAGTATCATAACCATCTGAGTTCCACATGTGACCTACAGTATCATAACCATCTGAGTTCCACATGTGTCCTACATTATCATAACCATCTGAGTTCCACATGTGATCTACAGTATCATAACCATCTGAGTTCCACATGTGTCCTACAGTATCACAACCATCTGAATTCCATAAATGTCCTACAGTATCATAACCATCTGAGTTCCACATGTGTCCTACAGTATCATAACCATCTGAGTTCCACATGTGACCTACAGTATCATAACCATCTGAGTTCCACATGTGTCCTACAGTATCATAACCATCTGAGTTCCACATGTGACCTACAGTATCATAACCATCTGAGTTCCACATGTGTCCTACAGTATCACAACCATCTGAATTCCACAAGTGTCCTACAGTATCATAACCATCTGAGTTCCACATGTGACCTACAGTATCATAACCATCTGAGTTCCACATGTTTCCTACAGTATCATAACCATCTGAGTTCCACATGTGACCTACAGTATCATAACCATCTGAGTTCCACATGTGACCTACAGTATCATAACCATCCGAGTTCCACATGTGACCTACAGTATCATAACCATCTGAGTTCCACATGTGTCCTACAGTATCATAACCATCCGAGTTCCACATGTGTCCTACAGTATCATAACCATCTGAGTTCCACATGTGACCTACAGTATCATAACCATCCGAGTTCCACATGTGACCTACAGTATCATAACCATCTGAGTTCCACATGTGTCCTACAGTATCATAACCATCCGAGTTCCACATGTGTCCTACAGTATCATAACCATCTGAGTTCCACATGTGTCCTACAGTATCATAACCATCTGAGTTCCACATGTGTCCTACAGTATCACAACCATCTGAATTCCACAAGTGTCCTACAGTATCATAACCATTTATCTGAGTTCCAGATGTGTCCTACTTGCGTCTCAATCATCACAATTTATAAAGATATTTGCCTCAAAAATCAATTACTCCGAGTTGTGCAAAACGTCTCTTGCTCTGGTGTCAGCCGACAGGTTTCACTTTAAAAATTCAATATCCAAACGTAGAAAATATAATAAAGCTTGCTTCAAGTTACAAGCACAGTGGCAAATCTAGAGTAATGCACTTGTCAGTACTCCATACTTCCTCAATATAAAATAACGAGGAATCGTCAAGGTGACTCAAGTACTACAGTGGTGCCTTGAATTACGAGTGCCCCAACTCATGAGTTTTCCGAGTTACGAGCTGTCACTCAGCCAACTTTTTGCTTTGAGTTGAGAGCCAAAATCTGAGTTACAAGCAAGCTTCAGATATGCCGCCATTTGCAGGAGCTACCAAGGAAATATCAAAAACTTCGATAATAGCCAATGTGTAATACCCTTTCAATTTTGATACCACTGGTAGTGTCATCCTGCCAAAATGCTCTATAACATATGCCTTAAGTAAAGAGAAACAATTTTGGAACATGTGTAATACATGTTCAGCAGGCTGGCTGGCTGGTCGGCAGCTGGCTAGCTGGCTGGCTGATTTGCTTTGGTTGTCTTTATCTCCTTCTATCTGTCTGTATCTATGTCTGTCTCTGTGTGTCTATCTGTATCTGTCTCTGCCTCTATCTGTCTCTGTCTGTCTCTGTCTCTATCTGTCTCTGTACTCACCTAGTTGAGGTTACAGGGGTCAAGTCCAAGCTCTATCTGACTCTGTCTCTATCTCTAACTCTTTCTCTGTCTGTCTCTTTCTCTATCACTGTCTCTGTCTATTTCTATCTCACAGGTACACAAGTACAGTTATACATAGGATAGCGCAAAAAATCCAGACAAAGTGCTATACGTACTATGCTTGTAGATATAAGGCATAATAAGCATGACTGGCAAGTAACACACATTTTCACTTGTTCAGGAATCAG
>NW_027199860.1:0-27240 GCF_038502225.1 Cherax quadricarinatus | reverse complement strand
CAGAGCAGGAGATGCACAAATTAACATTAAGATTGACAACACTCTAATTACCAGAAATAATGGGGGAAAATTCCTAGGCTTATACCTTGACAACAACCTGAATTTCAGCACCCATATCCAGCATATAGCCAAAAAAGTATCCAAAACAGTTGGGATCCTCTCCAAGATACGATACTACGTGCCGCAAAATGCCCTTCTCACACTATACCACTCACTTATTTATCCATACCTCACCTATGCTATTTGTGCTTGGGGATCAACTGCAGCAACACACCTAAAGCCAATAATAACCCAACAAAAAGCTGCAGTAAGAATAATCACTAAATCCCATCCCTGGCAGCACACCCCCCCACTCTTCAAAGATCTAAACTTACTCCCAGTTCAGTACATCCACACTTACTACTGTGCAATCTATATCTACAGGGCCTTAAACTCTAATATCAACCTTGACCTAAAAAGCTTTCTTGATAGTTGTGACAGAACCCACAGGCATAACACCAGACACAAACATCTCTACGACATTCCCCGTGTCCGGCTAAACCTTTACAAAAATTCAATGTATGTCAAAGGCCCTAAAATCTGGAATACCCTACCTGAGAACTCTAGAACTGCAGACACATTCAACACCTTCAAAACTACCATTAGAAAACATCTTATCTGCCTGATACACCCCGTCAACTAACTACACGAATACCACCTGGTGGTTCACACTTACACTCGCTCACTCATTTGACCATAAACAGAAATATTAATCTCAGTCTTAAAATAATGAATCCTGTGATACTCCAATACTGAAACTATATACTGTGCCAAAACAAAAGCATTCACATTGCTAAACTCATAAACTAGTATTTAGTCACTTAGCCATAATACCAACTTACCTCATAATTTGTAATATTTTACAATTAAGAATAAAACTAAGTATGCCCGAAATGCCTAGCCATGCTAAGCGTTCTAGTGGTACACTCTGTAATCATAATTTTACTACATGTAAACCAAACAATAACCAAATTTCTGTAAACTCAGCATTGTAATCCTTATAGAGAATAAACTTTGAATTGAATTGAATTGAATTGAATATATCTCTCCCGCCTGCATTCCAGGGAATACAGGTTTAGGAACCTCAAGCACTCCCAATAATTGAGGTGTTTTATCTCCGTTATGCGTGCCGTGAAGGTTCTCTGTACATTTTCTAGGTCAGCAATTTCACCTGCCTTGAAAGGTGCTGTTAGTGTGCAGCAATATTCCAGCCTAGATAGAACAAGTGACCTGAAGAGTGTCATCATGGGCTTGGCCTCCCTAGTTTTGAAGGTTCTCATTATCCATCCTGTCATTTTTCTAGCAGATGCAATTGACTCAACAATCAATATTTGCACCAATAACTCATTACAGTTGTGACCGGGTGTGGAAGTGTGAATTGCTCACTACACTATAATTTGTTCATGATTGTAGCCATGTATAAACTTAAGTAACCATTCTTACAGAATTCATTACCTTTGTAACTTGTGAGCTCATTACCTTTGTACCTAGTTCAGCTATCAAAACTTTGGGGGCCCAGTCCCTGGACCCATTACGTACCTCTGAAATCTGTAAATTCCTTTGTAACTTGTCATGACTGTGACCAGACCTACCTGGAGTTCATTACCTTTGTAAATTGTGAGTTCATTACCTTTGTAAATTGTGAGTTCATTACCTCTATAACTTGCTCAGCTATCAAAACTTTGGAGTTCAGTCCCTGGACCAATTATGTACCTCTGTAATCTTTTGACTACCGCTCACAGGATGGGTATGGGGTGCATAATAAACATATTAAACTAACTAATTCCGACATGATCACTCCCAGGTCTTTGACGTTGGTGTTTCGCTCTATTTTGTGGCCAGAATTTGTTTTGTACTCTGATGAAGATTTAATTTCCTCGTGTTTACCATATCTGAGTAATTGAAATTTCTCATCGTTGAACTTCATATTGTTTTCTGCAGCCCACTGAAAGATTTGGTTGATGTCCGCCTGGAGCCTTGCAGTGTCTGCAATGGAAGACACTGTCATGCAGATTCGGGTGTCATCTGCAAAGGAAGACACGGTGCTGTGGCTGACATCCTTGTCTATGTCAGATATGAGGATGAGGAACAAGATGGGAGCGAGTACTGTGCCTTGTGGAGCAGAGCTTTTCACCGTAGTTGCCTCGGACTTTACTCTGTTGTCTACTACTCTCTGTGTTCTGTTAGTGAGGAAATTAAAGATCCATCGACCGACTTTTCCTGTTATTCCTTTAGCACGCATTTTGTGCGCTATTACGCCATGGTCACACTTGTCGAAGACTTTTGCAAAGTCTGTATATATTACATCTGCATTCTTTTTGTCTTCTAGTGCATCTAGGACCTTGTCGTAGTGATCCAATAGTTGAGACAGACAAGAGCGACCTGTTCTAAACCCATGTTCCCCTGGGTTGTGTAACTGATGGGTTTCTTGATGAGTGGCAATCTTGCTTCCTAGGACCCTTTCAAAGATTTTTATGATATGGGATGTTAGTGCTATCAGTCTGTAGTTCTTTGCTGTTGCTTTACTGCCCCCTTTGTGGAGTGGGGCTATGTGTGTTGTTTTTAGTAACTGTGGGACGACCCCCGTGTCCATGCTCCCTCTCCATAGGATGGTAAAGGCTCGTGATAGGGGCTTCTTGCAGTTCTTGATGAACATGGAGTTCCATGAGTCTGGCCCTGGGGCAGAGTGCATGGGCATGTGCTTGCATATTTCAAGTCTTACCTTACTAATAGGTATCAGTATGTCACCATTAAAGACACATCATCAACAACACGCCCACTTGATACTGAGTTCCACAGGGAAGTGTCCTTGGTCCCCTGCTCTTCCTCATATACATCAATGATCTTCCAAATGTATCCCAACACCTGAAACCCATTCTCTTTGCTGACGACACGACTTACCTGGAGTTTACCTGGAGAGAGTTCCGGGGGTCAACGCCCCCGCGGCCCGGTCTGAGACCAGGCCTCCTGGTGGATCAGAGCCTGATCAACCAGGCTGTTGCTGCTGGCTGCACGCAAACCAACATACGAGCCACAGCCCGGCTGATCCGGAACTGACTTTAGGTGCTTGTCCAGTGCCAGCTTGAAGACTGCCAGGGGTCTGTTGGTAATCCCCCTTATGTGTGCTGGGAGGCAGTTGAACAGTCTCGGGCCCCTGACACTTATTGTATGGTCTCTTAACGTGCTAGTGACACCCCTGCTTTTCATTGGGGGGATGGTGCATCGTCTGCCAAGTCTTTTGCTTTCGTAGTGGGTGATTTTCGTGTGCAAGTTCGGTACTAGTCCCTCTAGGATTTTCCAGGTGTATATAATCATGTATCTCTCCCTCCTGCGTTCCAACACCATTGTTAACGAGGAGCTGATCAAAATATCGACTTGGATGACAGCCAATTAACTTACACTTAACACTGACAAAACCTAGTATATTATGTTTGGTAGCAGAGCAGGAGTTGGCGAAATTAACATTAAGATCGAGAACACTCTAATAACCAGACATAATGAGGGCAAATTCCTAGGCCTATACCTCGACAACGGCCTGAATTTCAGCACCCATATCCAACACATAACCAAAAAAGTATCCAAAATGGTGGGGATCCTCTCCAAGATACGATACTATGTACCGCAAAATGCCCTTCTCACACTATACCACTCACTTATTTATCCATACCTCACCTATGCTATTTGTGCTTGGGGATCAACTGCAGCAACACACCTTATGGAAAATTTTCTAGGGTGCTTACCTGTATGTACCTCAACATTATATACATACCAGTAATCTCATTGGGAGACAATCATATTGTTTACCGTAGTCACCCCGTGTAGACATGTGAGAAAACTTAACCACCCCTGGTCGCACCAAGTGGTCCCCTCGACCTCACAATCTTATCCATATCTATCCGAGACCAGTATGGATTGGGTAGCACCCACAAGTACGGTGCTACTAATTAATTGTGGACTGTATAGATTATATTAGTTTAACTGAATGAAGGGGGGGGGGGGTAGGACACACATGGATACATCCGTCAAGGAAAACATTTGTACATAATCCCACTACTTACCAGATGTTCTCTGGTGGTCACTTGATGTAGCTGGATCACTCATAACCTATCTAATTATAACATACCACCACTGGCCAGTCTAAGGTTGCTATAACTAGAAGGGTTACTTAACTGTGGGTGATTGATATTCCTCATTTCTTGATTCACCATCTCATTTTCGATGTCCTGCTACACCGACACGATTCTCATTCCAGCAGGACGAGGTATCCGCTGGTTTGTCCTGCTTTAGACGTCGTGACTCAAGGAGTTTCCCTTTCCTCGTCTCGTTAACAACGAGGTCTAGCGTGTTCACTCGGAGCAAACGACTTATTTCACTTCACATATTCTCTTAACTTAGCGTTATTATCCTTAATTACATTACAATTCACAAGACGATTTAATGACTCAAATTATTATACACATTAGAGATCACTCCATTAAGATCTGAGACCGATGAGTGATGATTAAACCAAGGGTAATTTTCCCGGGGCTCAGTCCAGGACGACGCGTCAGTCACCCCCGGTCCTACCCGTAATCACCTTTTACCACTCTATTATCGTGGTCCCGTAAATCACGTTCCCTCACTCTCCACTAGGAACAGTCACGACACTTCCTATTACGAAATGAGGCCTATATTAATCCTTAGGCCGCCGTGAATGCCAATTTCGTGGTACCATGCCTTTTCCGCTTCCTCTCCACCTTCAAAACAAACCCGCCACTCCCCCCCCCCCGCACATCCGCGCAGGCGCAAAGGGAGCTCTTGGTTCTACTCTTATTTTCAAATACATTTTTGACCCATATAGACACATTAAACACCTATTAGGCACTATAGTTTCGGAAAATTAAAAAATTTTCCACACTGCGGCCGGGCGGAGGTCGTTGCTAGACGACTTACATAATGTGGAGTACAATTTTTTCCATCTTCACTGGCCACCCATATTTATTGAACTCTCAAAATGGACTAATTGGTGTTCCATTCTCTCAGGGGCATAAGCCTATGCTCCCTGGATTAAGTTATTGGGCATACTGGAATTTTGAGACTTTACCAATAACAAGTCTCTCAGTATCCCAAGTCAGCCCCAGCACATTACTGCATATAGGCACCAACTCCATGGCCATCTATATTTATTGATCCCTCAAAATGGACTAATTGGTGTTCCATTCTCTCAGGGGCATAAGCCTATGCTCCCTGGATTAAGTTATTGGGCATACTGGAATTTTGAGACTTTACCAATAACAAGTCTCTCAGTATCCCAAGTCAGCCCCAGCACATTACTGCATACAGGCACCAACTCCATGGCCATCTATATTTATTGATCCCTCAAAATGGACTAATTAGTGTTCCATTCTCTCAGGGGCATAAGCCTATGCTCCCTGGATTAATTTATTGGGCATACTGGAATTTTGAGACTTTAACAATAACAAGTCTCTCAGTATCCCAAGTCAGTCCCAGCACATTTCTTCATTATTTCATTAACCCCTTCACATATCCTCATTAGTTCCTCTTCAGTTGACGTCACACCCGGAAATTGTCCACATAAGATTATTTACCCAATTACTTCGCTCAGTGGACCGCCTGTGCATTTAAGGTGTGCATTTATCGTCGCCTGAAGTAAGAACAATTTATTATTTAACTGCTTATTAATTATATCATTATAAGCAGTCAACAATTTTGGTGTCTTGCTCAGTTCGCAGAGCTGGGCCCTTTAACTGTCCATACGCCATCCTATAATTAGTAGGTAATTCTGGACGGTCAAGCTTCCACGGAAGTCGCACCCAGTAATGTCCAGATTCACATTTAACATCCTTCAGGTATTGTTCCTGAGTAAAGGAATCATTTGGACTTTCCTCATTTACATTAATCCCTATGCTGTCCAGCTCCCACAAATTAGACTGGTTCAACATCATTCTCGATAGAAGAATACTTGTACTGGGTTGACCTTTCATGAGTAAGACACCGTGACCGTATTCACTACTTCCTCTAGTCATTATTACTAGGCGGTAGTCTGCCATATATTACATGGCCCGTACCAGTGTTGAGGAGAGTGACGCCGTATGGTTTTGGATTTATGCCCTTTATCCTGAATTTTTACATCCAACACCGTCAAGGCTACCTCAGCTAGGCCATCATTATTGCCATTAGCTGCAACCTTTACATCAGTCACTGTAGTGTCAGGGTTATTAACATTATCATTATTGTCACCATTATTATAAGAATCACATACAACCCTGCACATAACTGTATGGTGCTTTCCCTTGTTGCATTGATAGCAACTGTTCAATTTGGTATGACAATCCTTTACATTATGATTGTCTAGACATCTGATAAATCTGTCAAGTTCTTTCATTCTTTCCACTTTAATGTCCCATGAATTACAGGCATTACAATTTTTAGTGAAATGAGTACCCTGGCAGAAGAGGCAGTCTCTCTTTTCCTTGCCTGACCTCTTATTAACTGGGTTACACTTACTGAGGTACTTATTCCTCTTACCTTGATGTGAGGAACCACTATTACTGATTCCTGACTTGATATGTGCCTATTTAACTCTTAACTATGATTATTACCACTGGGATTATTTTTCCCTTTTGAGGCTTGACAGATACTTCAGAGTCATTATGTGTTATATCCTTAGAACTGTTTGGCTGACTGGTCTGCAATTGAACAATTAATTCCTGCCGACCTAGTCTGATTTCCTCCAGACCGTACTATGGAGGTTTTGGCAAACACACCCTTTGCATTAATAGGTTGATCAACTGCCTGGCTTACACCCTTTAATTTATTCAAAGCCTTACTTTTACAAGACAGTTTTTCTTCCAATTCGTAATGTTGATTAATTAAAACATTCATTTCCATTCCATCTGCACAATTCTCTAGCAGATCTCTTTCACAGTCTTTGAACCACAATTTGTACCAATCAAATCTACTCTCTAAAGCATCTAAATATAACTTTAATTCATTAGGGTTCACGGTTCTTTGATTCACTAAATCAAATGCCTTCGTCACATGGCTTTTAATAGCCTGTAATGATGCTTTCATTACTCTAAAATTCACGGACTTGTCAGCCACATTAACTCCATTAGATCCAGTCATGGTTAGAGAATTATTAATCACTGATTATACAACTTAAGTAGGCGCCTTATAAGAGTAATTCTTGCACTTTACTCTTGTATAAATCCTAGCCACACATGTGCTAGCAATTAATTGGGCTAATTGTCATCCATCACACGATCGATTAAACTTGTGCACCCTACACCCACTTCCTTCAATCAGTCACTTAATTATTAAGTAATTAATTCAATTAATTTTTTCACTGATTGCATCCGTTTTCGAAGGACCAACGGGCAGATATGGAAAATTTTCTAGGGTGCTTACCTGTATGTACCTCAACATTATATACATACCAGTAATCTCATTGGGAGACAATCATATTGTTTACCGTAGTCACCCCGTGTAGACATGTGAGAAAACTTAACCACCCCTGGTCGCACCAAGTGGTCCCCTCGACCTCACAATCTTATCCATATCTATCCGAGACCAGTATGGATTGGGTAGCACCCACAAGTACGGTGCTACTAATTAATTGTGGACTGTATAGATTATATTAGTTTAACTGAATGAAGGGGGGGGGGGGGGGTAGGACACACATGGATACATCCGTCAAGGAAAACATTTGTACATAATCCCACTACTTACCAGATGTTCTCTGGTGGTCACTTGATGTAGCTGGATCACTCATAACCTATCTAATTATAACATACCACCACTGGCCAGTCTAAGGTTGCTATAACTAGAAGGGTTACTTAACTGTGGGTGATTGATATTCCTCATTTCTTGATTCACCATCTCATTTTCGATGTCCTGCTACACCGACACGATTCTCATTCCAGCAGGACGAGGTATCCGCTGGTTTGTCCTGCTTTAGACGTCGTGACTCAAGGAGTTTCCCTTTCCTCGTCTCGTTAACAACGAGGTCTAGCGTGTTCACTCGGAGCAAACGACTTATTTCACTTCACATATTCTCTTAACTTAGCGTTATTATCCTTAATTACATTACAATTCACAAGACGATTTAATGACTCAAATTATTATACACATTAGAGATCACTCCATTAAGATCTGAGACCGATGAGTGATGATTAAACCAAGGGTAATTTTCCCGGGGCTCAGTCCAGGACGACGCGTCAGTCACCCCCGGTCCTACCCGTAATCACCTTTTACCACTCTATTATCGTGGTCCTGTAAATCACGTTCCCTCACTCTCCACTAGGAACAGTCACGACACTTCCTATTACGAAATGAGGCCTATATTAATCCTTAGGCCGCCGTGAATGCCAATTTCGTGGTACCATGCCTTTTCCGCTTCCTCTCCACCTTCAAAACAAACCCGCCACTCCCCCCCCCCGCACATCCGCGCATGCGCAAAGGGAGCTCTTGGTTCTACTCTTATTTTCAAATACATTTTTGACCCATATAGACACATTAAACACCTATTAGGCACTATAGTTTCGGAAAATTAAAAAATTTTCCACACACCTAAAACCAATAATAACCCAACAAAAAGCCGCAGTAAGAATAATCACTAAATCCCATCCCTGGCAACCCCCCCCCACTCTTCATAGATCTAAACTTACTCCCTGTTCAGTATATCCACACTTACTACTGTGCAATCTACATTTACAGGACCTTAAATTCCAATATTAACCTTGACCTAAAACGCTTTCTTGATAGTTGTGACAGAACCCACAGGCATAACACCAGACACAAACATCTCTATGACATTCCCCGTGTCCGACTAAACCTTTACAAAAATTCAATGTATGTCAAAGGCCCTAAAATCTGGAACACCCTACCTGAAAACTCTAGAACTGCAGACACATTCATCACCTTCAAAACTACCATAAAAAAAATCTTATCTCCCTGATACACCCCGTCAACTAACTACACGAATACCACCTGGTGGTTCACACTTACACTCACTCACCCATTTGACCATAAACAGAAATATTAATCTCAATCTTAAAATAATAAATTCTAATTTGTCATAAGTTGGCCTGTGATACTCCAATACTGAAACTATGTACTGTGCCAAAACAAAAGCATTCACATTGCTAAACTCACAAACTAGAATTTAGTCACTTAGCCATAATACCAACTTACCTCATAATTTTGTAATATTTTAAATTTAAGAATTAAACTAAGTCTGCCCGAAATGCCTAGCCATGCTAGGTGTTCTAGTGGTACACTTTGTAATTATTATTTTACTATATGTAAACCACACAATAACCAAATTCTGTAAACTCAGCATTGTAATCCTTATAGAGAAAAATCTTTGAATTGAATTGAATTGAATTGAATGTTGTAGTGACCAGACTTAGGCTTGGTTACAAGTACTGACTGATGTTGTAGTGACCAGACTTAGGCTTGGTTACAAGTAGTACTGACTGATGTTGTAGTGACCAGACTTAGGCTTGGGTACAAGTACTTCTGGCAGTTTGGGAGACACAGATGATGATCAAACTAAATGGAAATTATGTGATCAGGCATGTAGTCACTGTCTTGAACATTATGTGCTTAACTGTCCACTTACTGACGAATACAGAGACGACAGTATAATAACCTGTGACATGTCAAGTGAAAATAAGATACCAGATATACTAAGCAAATTTCTTAAATTTGCTTGTAACAGATAAGTGAACTATAGATATGTAGATATAAATCCACATGCACTCCTGTTAACCTTTTGGGGCCTAGTTCCTGGGCCTTTTGTGTATCCATATGCACTTGGACTACCGTCCACAGGATGGATATGGGGTGCACAATAAACTAACCACTTCGGTGGCAAAATCTTAAAAATCTAAATCACACTTGTACTTGTATATTTGGACATGCTTACCGCTCTAGTAGTTACTGCTTTAGTAGTTACTGTTTGGGACAAAATTTGCCAAATTTTCCCAAAATGTTCAGCATAACATGGGGCTTTCTATATAGTAGTATGTCATTGATGTTAGCTATGGTCTGTATACCTTGTACATGTACTGGTAGAAATAAAGATATTATTATTATTACAATGAAAAAATATTTAGGCCTCAATTACAATTCATAATTTTATACAGTATTCTGCCTTGTTACTATCAATTACATTCAAATATTTCTCTCTCACTGACTTCCAATATCAATTATGCAAATACATGTTAATTGTATTGTTATTAATAATAAAGTAGTAGTGGTTGTAGCCCCTACCATAACAACAACACTGCCACCATATTGGTTCACCTGTCTTCTCTGCCTTGCCTCTTATTTCAAGGTATTTCCCAGAGTATTTTTCCTCTTGACTCTAATTACAGAGGTTACTGATGACATGGAGGAAGGTGTGTGTGGTATATTCATCCCCGGGGGGGTCAGTATTGATCAGTTGCGACCTGAAACACTCCTGGACCCCTTCTAATGCTGGCTGCTAGAGGAATTTAGGTGAAGATTGTTATGATGATGACTGATGATAACAACGATGATGATGATAATGATAATGATCATGGTATTATTAAGGAAGTAGTCAGGATGTTCTGGACGACTGCCTTATTGCAATCCACACCAGTCACCTAATACCCAGGTACCTACTTACTGCTAGGTGAACAGGGGCAGCAGATACCTACTTACTGCTAGGTGAACAGGGGCAGCAGATACCTACTTACTGCTAGGTGAACAGGGGCAGCAGGTACCTACTTACTGCTAGGTGAACAGGGACAGCAGATACCTACTTACTTCTAGGTGAACAGGGGCAGCAGGTGCCCACTTACTGCTAGGTGAACAAGGGCATCAGATACCTACCTACTTCTAGGCGAAAAGGGGCAGCAGGTGCCTACTTACTGCTAGGTGAACAGGGGCAGCAGATACCTACTTACTGCTAGGTGAACAGTGACGGCAGGTACCTACTTACTGCTAGGTGAACAGTGGCAGCAGGTACCCACTTACTGCTAGATGAACAGTGGCAGCAGGTACCTACTTACTGCTAGGTGAACAGTGGTAACAGGTATCTACTTACTGCTGGTTGAACATTGGCAGCAGGTACCTACTTACTGCTTGGTGAACAGTGGCAGCAGGTGCCTACTTACTGCTTGGTGAACAGTGGCAGCAGGTGCCTACTTACTGCTTGGTGAACAGTGGCAGCAGGTGCCTACTTACTGCTAGGTGAACAGTGGCAGCAGGTACCTACTTACTGCTTGGTGAACAGTGGCAGCAGGTACCTACTTACTGCTAAGTGAACAGTGGCAGCAGGTACCTGCTTACTGCTAGGTGAACAGCGGCAGCAGGTACCTACTTGCTGCTAGGTGAACAGTAGCAGCAGGTACCTATGTACTGCTAGGTGAACAGTGGCAGCAGGTACCTACTTACTGCTAGGTAAACAGTGGCAGCAGGTACCTACCTACTGCTAGGTGAACAGTGGCAGCAGGTACCTACTTACTGCTAGGTGAAGTGGCAGCAGGTGCCTACTTACTGCTAGGTGAACAGTGGCAGCAGGTGCCTACTTACTGCTAGGTGAACAGTAGCAGCAGGTACCTACTTACTGCTAAGTGAACAGTGGCAGCAGGTACCTACTTACTGCTAGGTGAACAGTGGCAGCCTATTGATACAGCTAACAAGATAAATGACTTCTCAAACATACCTGGAGTTTACCTGGAGAGAGTTTCGGGGGTCAACGCCCCCGCGGCCCGGTCTGTGACCAGGCCTCCTGGTGGATCAGCGCCTGATCAACCAGGCTGTTGCTGCTGGCTGCATGCAAACCAACGTACGAGCCACAGCCCGGCTGATCAGGAACTGACTTTAGGTGCTTGTCCAGTGCCAGCTTGAAGACTGCCAGGGGTCTGTTGGTAATCCCCCTTATGTGTGCTGGGAGGCAGTTGAACAGTCTCGGGCCCCTGACACTTATTGTATGGTCTCTTAACGTGCTAGTGACACCCCTGCTTTTCATTGGGGGGATGGTGCATCGTCTGCCAAGTCTTTTGCTTTCGTAGTGAGTGATTTTCGTGTGCAAGTTCGGTACTAGTCCCTCTAGGATTTTCCAGGTGTATATAATCATGTATCTCTCCCTCCTGCGTTCCAGGGAATACAGGTTTAGAAACCTCAAGCGCTCCCAGTAATTGAGGTGTTTTATCTCCGTTATGCGCGCCATGAAAGTTCTCTGTACATTTTCTAGGTCGGCAATTTCACCTGCCTTGAAAGGTGCTGTTAGAGTGCAGCAATATTCCAGCCTAGGATCAAATCTCGCCAGGAAAATTCCAATTACCAATGCCCGAGCTAATGATTATCTAGATGGAAATTTCCCAACATCCCTCTATCTTACACCAACAAATCCCACTGAGATTACCATGATTATTAACTCTCTAGAAAAACAAATCAAGAAATGTAACCCATGTGCCACCACTACTATACCTGAAGTATACCTGGAGAGGGTTTCGGGGGCCAGTGCCCCGCAGCCCAGTTTGAGACCAGGCCTTGTGGTGGATCAGGGTCTGATCAACCAGGCTGTTACTGCTGGCCACATGCAAACTGACATACAAACCACAGCCCGGCTGGTCAGGTACTGACTTCAGGTGCCTGTCTAGTGCCTTCTTGAAGAAAGCCAGGGGTTTATTGGTAACCCCTCTTATGTATGCTGGGAGGCAGTTGAACAGTCTTGGGCTCTTGACACTTATTGTGTTGTCTCTCAGTGTACTCATGGCGTCCCTGCTATTCATTGAGAGAATGTTGCATCTCCTGCCGAGTCTTTTGCTTTCATAAGAAGTGATTTTCATGTACAGTGGACATTCGATACTAATCCGTTCCTGAGAGCTATCGAATGTCGAAAATACCGAAAGTCGAATTAATTTTCCCCATAAGAAATAATGGAAATCAAATTAATCCGTGCAAGACACCCCAAAGTATGAAAAAAAAAATTTACCACATGAAATATTAAGTTTAATGAAATAGAATAATTACAATAACAATAGATTAATAACAATAGAATAATTGACACTTACCTTTAATGAAGATCTGGTGATGATTGATGGGATGGGAGGAGGGGAGAGTGTGGCTGGTGTTAGTGTTTAGAAGGGGAATCCCCTTCCAGTAGAACTTGAGGCAGCAAGTCCTTTTCCGGGGTTACTTCCCTTCTTCTTTTAATGCCACTTATTTAATATTACAAATCAGATCTTACTCCTAAACCAATATTATTTCATAGTGACTATCTGTCCATTTAACTTTGTTTACCATTACTTAATTTAGTCCCTTATATATTTTCTCCTTTATTTTAGCTTTATATAACTACCCTAGTTCATATATTCACAATTGTTAAAATAATCAAGGTGCTATTCTCAGGTGCTAAAGTGTAATAAGTTCACTATTTTGCCATTATATTCCAAAACTCATTTTTTTAATTACCACTTTATTGTTCACCACAACTTATATTAGTCCCTTTTATATTGTTTTCCCTAATTCTAACTTTAAAGAATTACATGTAAATATAAAAGAAACACTACCTGTTTATAAATTCAAGTCTCTCCTCAAAGATCACTTACTCACCCAAAACCAAATAAATACTGAATAACTGAACCTTATATATTGTATATCTTAAATGTTTCTCATAATTATATCACATAAATATTAAACCTAAGATCCAATCTAAATTTGTTATTTTTTAAATACACTACCTAACAGAATACTCCATTCTACTGAATGTACAGCAATGCATGCAACCATATGACCTGTCTTTGTAATACTCATTTGTGCTTTATTGTTATCTGTTTACAATAATGCTTTATCACTGATTACATCATTGCTTAGTCAATCTTAAGTTAATTTTAAGCCTGCCTATAATGCTATGCATACAAGTGGCTTTGGCATGCTGCTCTTACCTGTATTTTTTTGTACCTCTGTATGTTCAAATTATTAAATAAATAAATAAAAATAAATAAATACTATCATATTCCCAAGCTCCATTATTTGATCATCACTTTATTTGTTCACCACAAATTATTTTAGTCCCTTTTATTTTGTCTCCTTTATTTTAGCTTTAAAAAATTACCTTAGCTCATTTTTTTTACATTTGTTAAATAATTCAGGTGCTATTTTTTAGTTTTAGAATATTTACTTTGTTTTATACTTAATTCTAACTATAGATTCACTACAAATCTTATGATTACAAGCATTGATCCTGATACCAACCTCTTATTTAATGGCTTAAATGAATCAAACAGTAACTGTAATTACTACACAGCAGAACAATCAAAGGCACTTCTCAGAGCCAACAACAACATAACTGTCTTTAACTACAATATCAGATCTTTAAGCAAGCATTACGATGACCTCATAGCATTACTAAATTCCTTGCATGCCAATATGTCCATCATTACACTAACTGAAACCTGGCTAAAGCCTGATACTACTGATGTCTATGCCATTCCTGGCTACGCAGCCATACACAACTGTAGGCCAGACCAACAAGGGGGTGGCAAAGCTATATACTACTCAGACCAACTAGAATGTATCACTAATACTTGCACAAGGGATGAACATGGGGAATATATAATAGCTAAATTCAAATCCAAATACCTACAAAAACCTTTCACATTGATAAACATCTACAGAGTTCCACAGTCAAACATTAGCCGATTTAGTCAAAACCTAGGAAGTATGATAACTGATGCACGCATGAACAAAGATCACTTACTACTCCCAGGTGACTTCAATATAAATCTGCAAGACCAGGACCCACACGTTACTGAATTCACAAACACAATGAATAACTGCATGTTGCTACCAACAGTAACAAAACCTACAAGAGTTACAGAGACTAGTGTTTCCCTACTTGACCACATATGGACCAACACCATATCCCCTTTAAAATCAGGCATGATCACAGATAATACCACAGACCACTACCCTACTTTCCTCATAACAACTCTTGGTAAATTACCCCAAGACACTACTAAAGTCACCTTCAGACTTCAAAATGAGGCAGCCATTAATAACTTCACAACAGCAGTAACAAACATTGACTGGCACACTGAGCTAGAAATCTATACAGATATTGACGAATGTATTAATAATTTTCTGAAAAAGACCCAATACCTCTATAACAAGCACTGCCCTAATAAAACTAAACAGATGACAGCTAAGAGACTGAACAGTCCCTGGCTAACACCCAGCATTCTCAAATCCATAAATACAAAACACCTATATGAAAAACAGTACAGAATGGGTCACATAACCAGAGACCAAACATCCTGATAAGAAGGGCAAAAAAATTGTATTATGAGAACAGATTATCCAACTTAGGAGGTGATATAAAAAAGACCTGGAAACCCCTATCAGAAATTCAAGGAACAAAAACGATATCACGAAACAGCGAAATTAAATTAGCAAAATCAGATGAACCCCAACTCCCACCAACAGAAACAGCAAACAGACTCAATGATTTCTTCTCCACTATAGGAAAAAACCTTGCCAATAAAATCCCAAGCTCAGATACCCCATCAAATGACTACCTCACTGGCAACTACCCGAACAAACTGTTCCTAGCTCCGACTAACCCATACGAAGTCTCCCTTATTATCAACACACTAAAAAACAAGACAGGAGATTTAAATACCTTACCACCCTTTATATACAAAAAAAGTGTCACAAGTGCTATCACCAATCATTGCAACACTCTTTAACAAATCCATTAAATCCTCTACCTTCCCTACAGTTCTCAAAATAGCGAGGGTCACCCCAATCCATAAAGGAGGAGACCAAACAAGAGTTGAATAACTATAGGCCAATATCCAACTTACACCCTCTCTCAAAAATCTTTGAAAAATTAATTCATAAACGAATCTACTCCTACCTCATCTCCCAAAACGTACTCAACCCCTGCCAATTTGGATTCAAGCCTAATAAAAATACTAATGATGCTATTATACACATGCTAGGACATATATACACTGCAATAGAGAAAAAAGAAGTCCCACTGGGGATCTTCATTGACTTACGTAAAGCTTTTGATACAGTTGACCATGACTTGCTTCACATAAAATTGTCACACTATGGTATAAGAGGGCACTCCCTCAACTACCTCAAATCATACCTCAGCAACAGAAGCCAATATGTGTACACAAATGGGGCAAGCTATTCCACACAACCAATTACAGTTGGTGTCCCACAGGGAAGTGTCCTTGGCCCTCTTCTCTTTCTCCTATACATAAATGACCTACCAAATGCTTCGCAATTACTCAAACCCACACTATTTGCAGGTGACACTACATACGTCTTCTCTCATCCGAGCCCAGTCATGCTAGCCAATACTGTAAATACCGAATTACAGAAAATGTCTACCTGGATGAGGACTAACAAACTTACACTAAACATTGACAAAACCTACTTCATTCAGTTTGGTAACAGAGCTACAGATGATAAACGGATCACCTATCACAAAGCTAACAGAGGGAAAATTCTTAGGAATCCACCTCGATAATAGACTCAAATTTCATACACATATACAACAAATTTCTAAGAAAATTTCCAGACCGTAGGCATACTATCGAAGATACGGTACTACGTTCCACAGTCAGCCCTCCTGGCCCTATATCACTCTCTTATTTACCCCTATGTCACCTATGGAATTTGTGCATGGGGCTCAACAACAATTAAAACAAAAGGCTGCAGTCAGAATGATAACAAATTCCCACTACAGGCAGCACACTCCACCAATATTCAAAACACTAAACCTACTCACCATAAAAAACATCCATACTTATTACTGCACGTATTACATACATAGAACACTTAACTCTGATATAAACCCTCCCCTCAAACATCTCCTTGCCAACCTCAACAGAACACATGACCATAACACAAGGCACAGATCACTCTTTGATGTTCCTCGTGTCCATCTCACGCTATGCAAAAACTCAATGCACATAAAAGGCCCTAAAATCTGGAATTCATTACCTGTAAATATAAAAGAAACACTACGTGTTCATAAATTCAAGTCTCTTCTCAAAGATCACTTACTCACCCAAAACCAAATAAATACTGAATAACTGAACCTTATAAATTGTATATCCAAAATGTTTCTCATAATTATATCACATAAATATTAAACCTAAGACCCAATCTAACTTTGTTATTTTTTAAATACACTACCTAACAGATTACTCCATTCTACTGAATGTACAGCAGTGCATGCAGCCATATGACCTGTCTTTGTAATACAGTGGACCCCCGCATAACGATCAGCTCCCAACTCGACCAATTATGTAAGTGTATTTTTGTAACTGCTTTTGTAGGTGTATTTTTGGGGATCTGAAACGGACTAATCTAATTCACAATATCTCTTATGGGAACAAATTCGGTCTATAACGGCACCCAAACAGACTTGTGGATTGAAATAATATCGTTATCCGGGGGTCCACTGTACTCATTTGTGCTTTATTGTTATCTGTTTACAATAATGTTTTATCACTGATTACATCATTGCTTAGTTAATCTTAAGTTAATTTTAAGCCTGCCCATAATGCTATGCATACAAGTGGCTTTGGCATGCTGCTCTTACCTGTATTTTTTTGTACCTCTGTATGTTCAAATTATTAAATAAATAAATAAATAAATTAAATAAATAAATAAATAAATAGGACCAGCTTGAGAATCACTGGACTTCTGTCACACAACATATCTGTCCATAGAGGCCTGTACCTCTCCTTCCTTTATGACTTTCCTAAAGTGGTTCACAACATTGTCAGTGTATAGTTTGCCAACACGGCTTGCAGTAGCTGTGTCAGGGTGATTTTCATCAAAAAAGGTTTACACTTTAAGCCACATTGCACACATTTCCTTAATCTTTGAAGTAGTCAACTTCTTCAATTTCTCTATCCCCTCCTCCGAAGCAGTTTCCTCAGGTCTGGCCTCTTGCTGTTGAAGATGATCTAACAGCTCATCAGTGGTTAGTTCGTCATTGTCCTCCTCCACCAACTCTTCCACATCCTCCCCACTAACCTCCAACCCCAAGGACTCCCCCAATGCGACAATGGATTCCTCAACTGGCATAGGATTCTCAGGGTTAGCCTCAAACCCTTCAAAATCCCTTTTGTCTACACATTCTGGCCACAGTTTTTTCCAAGCAGAGTACAAGGTCCTCTTAGTCACTCCCTCCCAAGCCTTACCTATAAGGTTTATACAATTGAGGATATTAAAGTGATCATTCCAAAACTCTTTTAGAGTCAGTTGAGTTTCTGTGGTCACTACAAAGCACTTTTGAAACATAGATTTTGAGTACAGTTTCTTGAAGTTGGAAATGACCTGCTGGTCCATGGGCTGCAGGAGAGGAGTGGTATTAGGAGGCAAAAACTTGACCTTAATGAAGCTCATGTCCCCACAAAGTCGCTCTGCCAAGTCTGTAGGATGACCAGGGGCATTGTCTAATACCAGGAGGCACTTAACGTCTAATTTCTTTTCAATTAGGTAATTTTTCACATTGGGGCAAATACATGGTGTAACCAGTCATAGAAAAAGTCCCTAGTGACCCATGCCTTACTGTTTGCCCTCCAGAGCACACACAAATTAGCCTTGAGGACATTCTTTTGCCAGAACGCTCTGAGAGTTTCTGAGTGATACACCAATAAAGGCTTCACTTTGCAATCACCACTAGCATTGGCACACATCAGAAGAGTAAGCCTGTCTTTCATAGGCTTATGTCCTGGGAGTGCCTTTTCCTCCTGAGTAATGTAGGTTCTGCTTGGCAATTTCTTCCAAAACAGGCCTGTTTCGTCACAATTAAACATTTGTTCAGGTTTCAATCCTTCAGCCTCTATGTACTCCTTGAATTCATGCACATATTTTTCAGCCGCTTTGTGGTCCAAACTGGCAGCCTCACCATGCCTTACCACGCCTTACCACACTGTGTATGCCACTACGATTCTTAAATCTTTCAAACCAACCTTTGCTGGCCTTAAATTCACTCACATCACCACTAGTTGCAGGCAATTTCTTTACCAAATCATCATGCAACTGCCTAGCCTTTTCACAAATGATCGCTTGAGAGATGCTATCTCCTGCAATCTGTTTTTCATTTATCCACACCAATAACAGTCTCTCAACATCTTCTAACACTAGCGATCTCTGTTTCGAAAACAAAGTTGCACCTTTTGCAACAACAGCTTCCTTGATTGCCATTTTCCTGCTCACTATAGTAGAGATGGTTGATTGGGGTTTACTATACAACCTGGCCAGCTCCGACACACGCACTCCACTTTCGTACTTTGCAATTAACTCTTTCTTCATTTCAATAGTCATTAGCACCTTTTTTCTCGAAGGCTTGGCACTAGAAGCTTTCTTGGGCCCCATGGTTATTTATTTTGCAGAAACAAGCACCAAAAACAGTGATAATATGGAATGCACCGAATGTGTCCTTAGATGCGCGCACACTGGCTGGCTTGTAAACAATGGCACACACGGGGCAGTTCAGGCCACACGTGGACACGTCTCGTACGAATCGTATCGAATGTCGGGTTTTCCATTGAATGTCGAAGCGAAATTTTTGCGTTAAAATGCATCGAATGTCGGATTTGTCAAATGTCGATGCCATCGAATTTTGGGGGTCCACTGTACAAGTTTGGTACTAATCCTTCTAGGATTTTCCAAGTGTATATTATCATGTATCTTTCTTGCCTGCATTCCAGGGAACACAAGTCAAGGGACTTCAACTGTTCCCAGTAATTTAGGTGCTTTATCATACTTATGTGTGCCATGAAAGTTCTTCGTACACTCTCCATGTCAGCAATTTCGCCTGCCTTGAAGGGGGCAGTTACTGTACAAACGAGCTGCTCAAGTCCTTTCACCCACCATTGCATTACTCTTTAACAAATCACTAGAAATCAACACTTTCCCTGTATTTATTTATTTATTATTTATTTATTTATTTTATGTCTTACAATAGTGGGTTACAATGCAAAGAGAGCCTCTTATTATGCCTAGGCATTATGGGCCATCTTAACATTATTGGCCTACAGACTACTTAATACTAAGGATTTTATCATAGTTGTACAGTAGGACAGTAATTATTTCATAGTTGAACAGTAGATTATTAATTATAAGTGAATTAAATTTGTATAAAGGATATATTCTTATAGTCTAAAATGCTTTTTGTGGAAAACAATGGTTCAAGTATCGCTCATTATAGCAAGAATTACACCAATACACAAAAGTGGTGACCCAACAAATGTAAACAATTATAGGCCCATATCAAACTTGTCTTTACTTTCCAAAATCTTCGAGCTCATACACAAAAGGTTATAGTACTTCGTAACATCACAAAACATCCTCAACCCCTGCCAGTTTGGCTTCAGGACAATTATTATAATTATTATAATCAAGGGGAGCGCTAAACCCGTAGGATTATACTGCGCATATGGGGGGGGGGAGGATGGGAGGTATTCAGGCTTAATTCAGGGAACTGGAGCACAGATCCAATTCCCTAGAACAAGAGTCCCTCATCAGCATCAAGGAACTTCCCTTGAGGGGAGCTTCAGGAGAAGCAATTGACACAATAAAAATGCTAGACCTACTTTACACAACACTTGAAGAAAACGAATACTCGCTTTGACTCTTTATTGACCTTAAGAAAGGTTTTGATACAGTAGACCACAGCATCCTACTCCTCGAGCTTAATCATTATAGTATATAAGAGGCCACACACTTGCATATATATCAAGTCGTACCTTACTAATACAAAGCAATACGTCTCCATCAAGGACATAACCTCCTCAACAAGACCCCTGGACACTAGTGTATCACAGGGGTTACTTGTGATACACTAGTGATACCTTCCATGCATATCACAGCAGCTTACACCTATTCTCTTTGCTGACAACACTACTTTTGTCATTTCCCACCCTAATCTAGCCCCACTCATTGCTATTGTTAATGAAGAGCTTGGAAAAATAGTAACCTGGATGACTGTCAGTAAACTTACACAGAATATAGACAAAACCTTTTATATTATGTTTAGGAGCAGAGCAAGTGAGGTCCAACTTAACATTATGCTTAACCCCTTGACTGTCGCAACCCCAAATCCTGAGGTGTCTCCTGGTGTTCAAAAATTTTTGGAAAAAAAAAAAAAAAAAAAATTTCATATGAAATGATAGAGAATCTTTTCTCGGTGGTAATGACACCAAAAGAACGAAATTTGATGGAAAACTTATGGAATTACGATCTCGCGAGGTTAGCGACCTCGACAATATTTATGAATCAGCGATTTTGCTCACTTTGAGCCCTATTTTTGGCTAATTCCATTGTTCCAGTTGACCAAACTCATGGCTATTTCTTTAGAACTCCATTTGTTCTATCGACTGAGTACAAGAAACTGTCCATTTACCGATTTCAACTACCCAATAACGTGGTCAGAAATTTGCAATTTGGCCAATTTCACACCAATTAAAAAATATGCCAATTTCAAAATAGGGTCCAGAATGAACACTGCAGACATTCCTGGTTCTAAAATAACATTTTCTTTCTTCATCAGTCATGTCTCCAGGCCCCTCTGATATTACTTTTGCTTTCTATTTTGAATTTTTATTCAAACAAAAAATAGAAGATTCTTTTCATAGTAAAACTAACCAAAATCACCTCTATTTCTATAATATGTTTTCCATTCTATCAAATGAGACCAAGAAAACGAGAATACAGCCATAAATACTACAGTGGACCCCTGGTTCACGATATTTATCCGTTCCTGAGAGCTCATCGTAAACCAAAATTATCGGAAAGCGAATCAATTTTCCCCATAAGAAATAATGGAAATCAAATTAATCCATGCAAGACACCCAAAAGTATGAAAAATTTTTTTTTTTACCACATGAAATATTAATTTTAATACACACAAACTGAAGAAGACATGCACAGTTACATGACACCTTTATTGAAGATCTGGTGATGATTGATGGGATGGGAGGAGGGGAGAGTGTGGATAGTCTTAGTGTTTAGAAGGGGAATCCCCTTCCATTAGGAATTGAGGTAGCAAGTCCTTTTCCAGGGTTACTTGCCTTTTTCGTTTAATGCCACTAGGACCAGCTTGAGTCACTGGACTTCTGTCGCACAACATATCTGTCCATAGAGGCCTGTACCTCTCGTTCCTTTATGACTTTCCTAAAGTGTTTCACAACATTGTCAGTGTCACAATTAAACACTTGTTCAGGTTTCAGTTCTTCACTGTCTATGTACTCTTTGAATTCATGCACATATTTTTCAGCCGCTTTGTGGTCTGAACTGGCAGCCTCACCATGCCTAATCACACTATGTATGCCACTACGATTCTTAAATCTTTCAAACCAACCTTTGCTGGCCTTAAATTCACTCACATCACCACTAGTTGCAGGCAATTTTTTTACCAAATCGTCATGCAACTGCCTAGCCTTTTCACAAATGATCGCTTGAGAGATGCTATCTCCTGCTATCTGTTTTTTATTTATCCACACCAATAACAGTCTCTCAACATTTTCTAACACTTGCGGTCGCTGTTTCGTAATCACAGTTGCACCTTTTGCAAGAACAGCTTCCTTGATTGCTGTTTTCCTGCTCACTATAGTAGAGATGGTTGATTGGGGTTTACTATACAACCTGACCAGCTCCGACACACGCACTCCACTTTCTTGCTTTGCAATTATCTCTTTCTTCATTTCAACAGTCATTAGCACCCTTGGTCTCGAAGGGTTGGCACTAGGAGCTTTCTTGGGGCCCATGGTGACTTATTTTGCAGAAACAAGCACAAAAAACAGTGATAATATGGATAATATGGAATGTACTGAATGTATCCTTAGATGCGCGCACACTGGCTGGCTTGTAAACACTGGCACACAGGGGGCAGTTCAGGCCACACGTGGACATGTCTCGTACGAATCATATTGCATACCGGATTTTGTATCGGGAAGCGAGGCAAATTTTTTTCGATCAAATGCATCGGCTACCGGATTTATCGGATACCAATAGCATCGGGAACCAGGGGCCCACTGTATATGCAAATACACTGCAAAGTTGGTGTTTTAATCCAAAAACACGGTCGGAGTTTTTTTTTTCTCATTATGCATTGCGTGCTGCAGGATTTTTTTTTTATATGGTGCACACTGACCACACAGACCCATTCTCTCACATGTGGGCATACCAGCTTTCTCCTGCTTGATTTGAAGCCGCTAGAATTTTTGAGTATATATACTCAAACACGGTGGCTCGTAAAATGTATATATACGACCGAAACAGTCAAAAGGTTAACAACATCCTTATTGCCAAAGATAATGAGGGAAAATTCCTGTTATTACAATATCACAGTATTGGTAATCAAGCTTTCTAGGGGAATCTAAACCATTCGGCCTGTAGTATAATTAATAAACTAGCCCATTACCAAAACTACAATATGAATACAGTCCGGGAGTACAAAAACACGTACAGTACTTTTAATCTTTACCAGTAATATGATTTTTAGCATAAAAGAGTATTTTATGATGTTTCTTTACAAATCAAAGAAAATAAGAGAATATTCTGACATTATTATCACATATTACAATAATAACAATGTAGTCATTACACACTACCTTTCCCTAAGTCTCATGACACACCTACTACTCCGTGTCATAAGATACCCTTGTCTCTGTGTTACGACACTCCTGTCCGTGTCACATGACACCCTTTTCTATGCGTCATAACACGCTTTCTCTCTGTGTCACATGACACCCTGTTATCTGTGTCATGATACTTCTTCTCTGTCACAAGACACTACATTTTGTACAGGGTTACATGACACCTTGTTACTGGCATGTGATTTGTGTTACACCCTTCACCTGTGTTATTACTGACACAAACTGTCTCACACACGACACTGTTAACACTACCTTGACTGTTTCACACAACACTACCTTGCCTGTGTCTTCACACAACACTATCTTAACTGTGTCTTCACATAACACTACCTCGACTGTGTCTTCACATGACACTACCTCGACTGTGTCTTCACACAACACTACCTTGACTGTGTCTTCACATGACACTACCTTGCCTGTGTCTTACACTACACTCTCTCGCCGGTCTTCACAACGTCGTGGGATAGCCAGCAGGAAATGAAGTCCAGCTGGCGCGTGTCAAACCAGCAGGAAACTAAGTCCAGCTGGTGTGTGTCAAGAACACACACTGGTGAATGTCTCTGCCTGAGGCTGTCAGGTGAACTGGACTCTCACGCAGTGGTGAACACGCTCTGTAGTGAATACACTCTGTCTGAGGCCGTCAGATGAATTCAGGTCTCTCAAGCAGTAGTGAACATGCTCAGTGGTGAATACACTTTTTCTGAGGCCATCGGGCTCAGTGAGCAGTGGTGAACACTCTCTGTGGTGAATACACTCTTTCTGACACTGAGGCCGGCTGAGCAGCCCCCTACATTGGGTGTGCTGATGTCACACAGGGTATTGCCGACCGGTAACAACCATAGCAGCACCCAAGTGGTCAGCCAACCACCTCCCTTTATTTGTTTCTTTTTGGGTTCGCAACACTTGGGTCTACACCTTGACAGCAACCTGAAGGTCACCCTGCCTCGGTGGGGTGACCTAAAAAATTTTTAATATTAACCCTTTCAGGGTCCGTCCCGTAGATCTACGGCTTTACGTTCAGGGTCCAAACCGTAGATCTACGCCATGAGCTCAGCTCACTCTGATAAACTGTGAGTGGTACATTTGGGCCTAGATATGAGAGAATACATCTATGTGGTATGTGTGCACCACATAAAACAGATCCTGCAGCACACTGTGTATAATGAGAGAAAAAAATGAAATCATGATTTTTCGATTAAAACAGCAACTTTGCAGTGTTTTTTCGTATGTTTTTTATAGTTGTATTTGCGATTTCTTGGTCTCATTTGATAGAATGGAAGACATATTACAGAAATAGAGATGATTTTGATTGGTTTTAGCATTGGAAATGGCTTGAAACTGAGCTCAAAGTAGCGGAAATGTTAAATTTTTGCCGATATTCAAGAGTAAACAAACGACCTCACACGTCTAATACACATCAGCTGGTGAGTCTAATATACATTCACAAATATGGTGATGATATTTATACAATTATTACAGTATTGCATAACAGTAAATCTTCTATTTTTTGGTGTGAATAAAAATTCATTATGTGAATAAAAAATCAAAATGGAATTTATTTGTAAAGCCTCAAAACATAACTAATGAACAGAGGAAATGTTAGTTTAGTGCCAGGAATGCCTACAAATTTCCGATCACTTTATTTTGTAGTTGAAACAGTTGACTTGGCGATTTCTTGTGCTCAATCGATAGAATAGAAGTAATACTAGTGAAATAGCTAAGAATTTGGTTGATTGGAATAATGTAATTGGCCTAAAATGGGAGTCAAAGTCGGCAAAATCGCCGATTCGTAAATATCGCTGACACATCAAAATTCGCGAGAGCATAATTTCGTCAATTTTCCACCAAATTTCGTACTTTTTGTTTTATTACCTTCACAAAAAGATTCTCTACGATTTCATAAGAAAAAATAACAAATTTTTTTTTTTGAAAATTCTTGGACACTGGTGCGTGACTCCAGATTTGGGCCTTGGACCCTGAAAGGGTTAAACCCTTCAGGGTCCAAGGCCAAAATCTGAGGTGGTGCTCCAGTGTCCAAGAAATTTTTAAAAAAAAAAAAAAAAAAAAAAAAATTCTTACAGAATTAAAGAGCATATTTTTGTGATGGTAATAAGACAAATTTTTTTTTTTTCTGATCAGTGCTTACCGAAATACAGTGCCGAAAAGTTTGTCCAAAATGACCTGGTGGCGGCAATATCGACGATTTCCACATACACGCATTACTTTATTTAGCAGTTTTTGTAGTTTTTCTTTTCTTTTCCAATTTTTTTCTTTTCCTACTATCATTTGGGGCCTGAGAGACCAATACTGTATATAATGTATATATATAAACTCACTGTATTGAGCACAATAACCGCACTAAAGTTATTATCATATTATTGTTTACCACTGTTGTTTATTACAATAAACATGCACAAATCTTGTATAATACTAATGTTTTATCATATATTTACATATTTACAATCACTGGACATGGTTTTAGAACTGCTGGAGCTTGTGGAACTCCTTGAAACAAGGCACCATGCACAGAGGCACCTTACATTCCTCACACATAAACCAAGTGTCTTTGCGTCTTTGTTGCCGTCATTTTGTTTGTGCACAGACAATGCATCTCTTCTGAGTAAATTTCTTCTGAGTTGAAGGAAGCTGTATTATGAAGTGATCACCTTCCCTCCTCAAACGCTTGGGTATATTGTGATGAATTCGAGGACCATGTTGTATTGCAGGTGTTGTTGCCTGGTACTTCATTATGAGTTGTCTGACAACAGACAAACAAAATTCACCATACAGTGGCCTGTTGCCAGTCTTCATTTGGTACATATTATATGCATTGAGCATTGAAATGTCCATGAGATGGAAGAAAAGTTTCATGTACCACTTGTAACTTTTACGAACACAATCAACAAAGCCAATCTGCATGTCACATTTGTCAACCAAGCGCATGTTTTGTGTATAATCAATCACTGTCACTGGTTTTCGAATACGTTCATTAGTCACTCGATCAACTTTGCCACTGTCTTGCATTTCATTACGGTGAATGGTTGTCAACAATGTGACATCTCGTCTGTCATGCCACCGTAATGCCATGATGTCATTGGCAGTAAACACCTGCACGTCATCACCACTAGCACCTGCGTTGAGCCTGGGCATATGTTTACAATTAGAACGCACTGTGCCACACACATCTGTCATGTTCACTCGCAAGAAATCACTGAGTAATGGGCTTGTGTACCAGTTATCGGTATATAATGTATGCCCCTTACCAAGATAAGGTGCCATCATGCTTCTCACTATGTCACCTGAGATACCCAATAACATCTTGGTATCTTTCAATGTTTTACTTCCCGTGTATACAAGAATATCCAATACCAGGCCACTGTCACAGTCACAGAGTACAAACAGTTTTATACCAAAGCGTTTCCTCTTGCTCGGTATATACTGCTTGAATGACAGCCTACCTTTGAACAAAATCAAAGACTCGTCAATTACAAGATTCTTGAATGGATAAAAGTATATGCTGAACTTT